>NC_059382.1:3062500-3132500 GCF_019703515.2 Myxocyprinus asiaticus
CATTAGACTATATGCTCTCTGATTTATATGACTCAAACACACACTTGCATATATTTAAAGTGGTACTTCATGGTATTACCATAGTATACAATAGAAAACATGGTATTTCCACAGTACATGGCAAAACTGAAACATCTAAAGAAAAAGAAAAACAATGTACTGATGGTACCTGTGCAGTACATGGAAATACAATGTAACATTTTCAAGAGAACAAATGCTTTATAAAAAGAATTCATTCTTATCGTCTCAGACACATGGGCTGGCTTGAACCTGCACAGACAGTCAAACTGCAAAACAGGAAACAGAGAACAGAGGAATGCCCGTGTTAGGAAACCGCAGACCTGCGAGCCATGTGTGTGTTCAGTCATTTGAGGAGTTTCTATGAGTCACTGTTTGAGGTGATTTTGATTGATTTTCTTCATTATTTTTTCTCATCCTGTTATATAGTTATTTTTTCTCATAACTGTCCGTCAGCGGACACCCAGAGCAGCTTCGGATGTAAACAAATACACCAGAGAATCCATACTATAACACAGCGCTTTTGGACGTGTGTGTCTTTGTCTGGTCATGTTTAAAGGGATAGTTCACTCAAAAATGATAAGTCAAGATCTGTCATCATCTGTCAAGCTCCAAACATGACAAAAAAAAAAAAAAAGCAACATAAAATGTTTATCGGATGACTTTCAAAGACTTTCATTTAAGCACGTGAAGTGTACAATATGGACAATTTTTATGGTGTATTTTTATTGGTCCTCATCAAAGCTTGATTGCACCAGTAAAAGAGCAGCATGGAACAACATGAGTAACTGATGACAACATTTCCATTTTTGAGTGAAGCAATGAGTGATGTTTTGCTGTTGTATCTTTACTTAATTCACAGATGGAGGAAAAAGAGAAATGAGACATGAAATTGAGAAATCAACAAAGACACAAACAGATGCAGGCCTGTGGTAAATGAACTTTGATGTTTAGTGCTGCTCAAATGTACATCATTTCACTGTAACACACATATGTTTGAAATGTAATAGTATTTACGGTATACTGCCTACTATAAATAGTATGTGAACTTTATGCAGCCCTATACGTTTAAAACAGTGGTACTGAATGTATTATATTACATGTTTAATTCAGCAAGTGGCATCCAGTTATCATGTCAGAAATACAGTACGGTTATTTTGTGTTTTGAACAGATTTTGTATCAAATTGTCTTCATTTTTGGCAATGCAATCAAGAGACAAGTAAGCCTAATGGTAGGTCGACTTCCTAACAGTGTTAGTCTTGTCAACGAAATTACTGTCAAAGGTTATTTTTTATTTTTTTTATTATTTTAACGAAGATGAGAGGAAAAAGACGCATCGTGACGATAATCAAATACATTTTCATTAAAAACATACAGTACTGTTGATGAACATTTGATGAGAATAAAATAATATTGCAAGATGTTAACAATGCACTTACACTGTTTTTATTCAAAGAAAGAAAAGTCTAGAACGAATTCATTGAATTAATCCAGTCAAAGTATGTTGGGGATTTCTCTGAAAGAGCTGAACAGCTTGGCTAATGTGTTAATTATCTCACTCAAACACATCTTATATATGCAACATTAATCAGTTATATCCACAACAGAAATGGCATATTAGGGTTAGTTAGGGTTGGGTAGGGTTGGTTAGGGTAAGGGTTAGGGTTACATCTGCACAGACAATGAAGCCAGTTAACAGGTGAACTTGAACGAAGTTACATGCGTTTTGAATACGCTGTTTCATTAAAACCATGCTACACATATAACAATATCCTAAACTGTCTAAACGTGAGGAATTCACAACAGAGTCACTTTTAAAAAGTAGCTAATACTTCAATCTATATATATATATATATATATATATATATATATATATATATATATACTGTTTATATACTGTATATATATATTTCTCCCCAATCTGAATGCCCAATTCCCAATTCGCTCCAAGTCCTCACGGTGGTGAAGTGACTTTCCTCAATCCGGGTGGTAGAGGACGAATCTCAGTTGCCTCCATCTCTGAGACTATCAATCCGCGCATCTTGTTGCGTGCATTAACATGGAGACGTAGCGCGTGTGGAGGCTTCACGCTATTTTCTGTGGCATCCACACACAACTCACCACGCACCCCACCGAGAGCGAGAACCACATTACAGCAACCACGATGTGGTTACCCCACATGACTCTACCCTCCATCGCAACCGGGCCAATTTGGTTGCTTAGGAGACCTGGCTGGAGTCACTCAGCACGCCCTAGATTTGAACTCGTGACTCCAGGTGTGTTAGTCGGCATCAATACTCTCTGAGCTACCCAGGCCCCCTAATACTTCAGTATAGTAATTATATGCTAATAATTCAGCTCAGCTTCTCAGGGTAGTTTTCGCATGCTATTTAATCTTACATATTAAACATATTAATCCTTAAAGGAACAGTTCACCCAAAAATGTAAATGCTCTCATTATTTGCTCACTCTCATGATATCCCAGACGTGTAAGACTTTCTTTCTTCCGCAGAACAAAATGCAAGTGAATGGAGATTTCTCATTTGAAGGACCAAAAATCCCAGACAGTCAGCATAAATGTCATCCATACGACACCAGCAGTGAAATTAATGTCTTCCAAAGCGGCATGATCACTTTTGGTGTGAAAAAGATCAATATTTAAGTACTTTTTAACTCTAAATCATGCTTCCGATCAGCAGCAGAATACGCGTGTGACGTACGTTCTAAGGCATGTTCACGCGAGAACTGACACACGTGACTCACATGGAAGAGCAGCGCTGTTTACAACTAAGTAGGAAGAACGCTGTACAGAAGCGTTGTTGGTTTTGGTTTAGATCTGTACTTATCTGTTTCTTTACTCACAATGATGTGTTTGTGTGCTTATCCTGGATGTCTCAACCGAGTGGAGAACCTGAGATTACATCTGTTTCATGGCAATGGTAATTCGTTACACAAGAGACCGCTTGAACTCCACCTCTCGTGAAGCTTACCGGAAGCGTTGGATTATAGTTAAAAAGTACTTCAATATTGACCTTTTTCACACCATTAATTTAACCGCTGGAGTCGTATCGATGACGTTTATGCTGACTGTCTGTGATTTTTGGAGCATCAAATGAGAAATCTCCATTTACTTGCATTTTAAGGACCTACTGAGCTGAGATATTTTTCTATTTTTCTTCAAATGTGTTCTGGTGAAGAAAGAAAGTCATACACACCTGAGATATCATGAGATAAATTGATCTCTTCTCCGTTAGTCCAGGTGATGGATTGCCCCTTGATCGTTTCGCTGTCAGTCAGGGCCGGGGCATCAGAAGTTTTTGGGTGAGCTTGTGGAAAACATTGCTCTGCATATAGTCGAACACACATTTTCCTTTTTGGCTGATGTCACCAAAGACCTCCTGTTTTTTATCTCCTTGATGGATAAAATCAAGTTCCGCTCTACTATTTTTCCGGTCACATTACAGAGGTGAAATATGTTGCAAATGTCGTTTCTAGCTGACTTAATGAATCCTCCAGTGTTTGCTTCTAAATGACCATCATCACAGAGAATCAGATATCATGTGTTTTGGCTATGGCTCTGCTGAGACACACACACACACACACACACACACACAGGACCTGACATGAATGTGTCATCTCTCTGCTCGACATCTTTTGTTTTATCTCTCTGGTTATTTTCACTGTTGACGCAATGCTGATGAAATCTTACACACTTTCTCTCTCTCTCGCTCACACTCACAATGATGTAAACCTGTGAAAAACTCATGGCTCACACACACACACACACACATAGGCTTTATTCAGAATAGCATACAACCATTCTACTATTACCATTGCTGCAGTATGTAGTATGCATACAGTGCACAGCATGCAAATGTTCTGTATGCATGACCGGATACAACCAGAGTACACAGCGATAGATATATAAAATGATAAATGGACCGGGTTAGGAACAAATCTCATAAGTCTAAAAAGCTATCACTGTTTCATGTTGTCTTTGCTTAGATTAAAGTTTAATTGTTCCCCTCTGTGTGTGTGTGTGTGTGATGTGATGTGATGTTACAGACTCCGCCCACGCTGCTGTCCCGATAGGTCAAAGGTCACCTAACGTTCACATCCACCCACACCTTACCTCATTTCTCCATCTGTCCACCACAAGGACACAAGCATCGTCGACTCCATCATCCCTCCGTTTCAGGATAATTTCTCTCCGCTTATGTTTCAAATGTTTTAATAATGTTCTGATAGTTTTGCATTTTCAAATTCAATTTCTGATTTACTTACTTAAATTTCAGTCTAAGTTTAGTTGGTTCCAGCACGTGCATAAATAGTATTCATTTTATTGGCACCGGTGTTGGGGAAAGTGTTTAAATTTTAACTATTTAAATCAGGGGTTTTCAAACGTTTTCATGACAAGCACCCCTAAATACGATGATTCTGTTGTGAAGGCCCTCCTTCTCAAAATATAAAGGCAACTACTGTATAATTTTTCATTAATAAAGGTGCATTTGTTCTGTGTGAGAAAAATAGTAAGTGTGGCATTATAATGATAACATGTTATTTGCTAAATTAACTAACTGGCTTTTATATTGTGCTAAAGCCAAAATAAATGAAAATTAAAACATTATCTGGAACATTTTGTATTAAGTTGACAGTGTATTTTTATTTCTACTAATACAGTAATGAAGGTTAGATTGTAAAAGCTGATAAGAAACATTTTAAATTAATTCGTAATCTGTTTGTTGACTTTTGAAAGCAGAATACACCATTAAGGGGCTGTTCACACCAAAAACATTCAAACCGTTTTTCCATCCATCTGTGCTGTTTTACAGTTGTTTTTCTAAGAAAACATGTGCTAGATAGAGGTTTTTGACCATTGCACCACGTCCCCCAGTTTTTCATGTTTTTTTATTTTTATGCTGCGCAGGAGCGCCATGTATATAGACGCTGTACCAGGTTTAAAAGAACAGCAACTTTTAAAAACGTGTTGCGAGACACCGCCGTTCTGAGCTATTCATTCCGCTTTGTCAAGCTTTTTTTAGCGCAAGAATGCATTCGGTCTGAACGGCTCCTAATACTGTCAAATTTAAGAAATGTAACATTTTTTACTGTTTTACTTGTAAACATTCTGTGGACCCCCAAGCACCCCCTTCCAGCCCCACTTTGAAACCCCCTGATTGAAAAGAAGCATCTGAAAGAATAATTTTGCTAAAAATTAACTGCAAGACTTCCCGATGTTCTATATGAGAGAGATTGAGAGTCAGACCACATTTCATAATGCAACGCAAATACATGTTGAATTCTTAGTGTTGCCACAAGGGGAAGTATCGCGTTATCGCTCTACTATGGTCAGTTTTCCCTTTCAGATCTTCTACTGTCATGGTGGAGCAACAATTACAAGAGAACCTAACAAGTAAACTAACTTTAAAGTGCCAACATGTTTCTAGCCATCCACCTGAATAATACACATATGGTTTAATGGTGCAGACATTTAGGTAACTCTATCGCCCCCTTGAGTACCGAGGATAGTTACTGCCACAGTAACGCAAGACGACGTGTTATGTGTGTAAGAACGAATACCCGCGGCTGCAATGCATTAGCCAAGCATTTGCATCTGCGTTTCCGTACTTGAGAGTTTCTGGTAAATACCAGTCATGTAAAACTTGTTTTTCTGGAGAAACAGAAAGAAACCTTAACTAACATTATTATCGAACATGAGAGAATAATAATTAGACATTAAAAAATAAAATGCTACAAAAGTGAATGGCCACTGTTAAAGAAACCAACAGATCAAAAAACACAATATGCAAACAGGACAATGACAAACATGAGAAAGTTCATTTATTTTGGTGCTTTTATGACAAGATTCATGTTGTCGAGCGGGGCTTTTGGTGATTTCAGTTTATCAGTGCAGACATCAGACCTGTGCTTTGGTTACGTGTGCCACCAATAATATATCTGACAGAAGCAATGCTCATTTACACCACGGAAGGAATCTCCTGTTGTGACTTCTTTGGGGAGACCAGGAAGAATCATTGCTTTAATTTTGCTCATCCTACAGTTTAATAAAAGCATCCTAAAAGCCTCACAATTACAGGCTAAATCCATTCTGTCAACATCTCTCCCGGTCGTGCTGCACTCCCGCTGTACTGCAGCTCACAGCGAAATGAATGAGTTCCTCGGGGGCCCTGGGGCCAGTAAATTAAACTCAGAACAGGAACAGAAGAACCCTTGCAGATTTACAAGGAGATAAAGGAGAGTCAGGGGCCTCCTGACTACTGAAGCGTTGCATCGGTACTGTACAACACGCACACACAGAGTTTAGCTGCAGTGAACCATATGAGAAAAGGGAGAGGCATCTTGTCATCCATCTACACCAATAAATATTAGGGCTGCCTTAATTTGGTGTGACTATATGAAAAAATATGAATGCAATTGTCATGCCCCCGATCCGTGTGTAAAATCCATAATAATTTTTTGCGTTAAAAGACAGTTGGACAGAGCACAGCAGAATACAGGTATCTCAAGTGCCGCTTTTCAACGTTTCAAATTACATTTAACTTGACACAGCGGCCTAAAAACACAGCGCTTATGACCATAGACGCTGAAAACTCACGAATCGCGATGCATCCAAAGTGAGATGCTCCAATAGCATCCATATAACACGTGAGTACATAGACCGACAATTAAAAGTAGCTCTGATAGAAGTAGGCTAATAATACAACATTAAATTAGAGATGCACTGATAATCATTTTTCAAGAGCGATACAAGTTACAAATACCTAGTTTTAGGTATCGCCGACACAAGAGTACCGATACAATTAGTTTTATGTTCATATACGTATGCCATTCTATTTGGATTTGATTTCTTGATATAGCCAATATGAGCTTTTTTAGTCCTTAAAAATTACAATTCAGGACCATTTTCTTTAGGGTGTAGCTTACATTTAAAAGGTACCCAGCTAACACGTTTGATATTCATGCTTGAGTGGTGTTATTTCATGGAGTAATCCGGCCTTAGTAATGATTGATTGTTCTGTTAAGTAAAAGTGACAGACAAGAAGCTCAATCCCTTTTTTCAGCATCTTCTTTACACATGATTTTTGGAGTTGCAGTGTTTACAACAACGACTGTCAGGCTCGAGCCTGATGGAAGCAATCTTTTGTTCTTGCTCAAACAGAAATATTCTTTATTATTATCAGTATATATTGAAATATGGCATTAATAATCAGCACATCATGTAATTAAATTGATTAAAAATGTTAATCGGTTGACAGCCCTAACAAATATGCAAGCCAATTACATGAACGGTTGGGAGTGTAGCGTGTGTGTGTGACTAGAATGCAATGCCTATGTTGGTTGGAGAAACACATCAACAAACCACTTTGGAAAGTCCTAACCAAACCCAGCCTTGCTAAGCTTCTTAGACCAGGCAAGCTGTGGCATGCCTTGAGGGTAAAAGTGATGGGGTGTCTAAGGATGTGCACGGTTACCGTTTTTAACATTCGATTAACCAAAAGGATAGACCTTCAAATGATAAAATCTCACATTAAAGTCAAACAAAATAATCAAACTGTCACTGACTGTATATGCACATGTACTCCTCACACTCCTCTATCACCCGACTCAGGTCGGGGAAACCCCCGGCATGACGCACTCCCCTCCCTTCCTGGAGGGGGGGCGTTGCCCTTCCAGCCGTGCCTGCCGGCAGGTCTTCCCCACCTTTCTGGAGCCCTGGGAGAGATCAGGGGAGGGAAAGGGAAGAGGGAAAGAGCGAGGCAGACCAACAGAGAGAGAGGAGAGAGAGAAAAAAACTTGCTTGCCGGTTCCCAGACACACTGTCACCCGGTTCTCAACTGCTCTTCTGCCCTCTGGTGGACGACAACTCGCTCCTTCCCCAGCGGATGGCAGTGAGACCTCTGACCCCGGATGGATGGAACCGCTCCTCCTCTTTTCGGCGGATGGCAGCGGTTCCTCCGACCCTTCCATCCCCAGGCAGACGGCCGCGGCTGCTCCTTTGGCGGACAGCAGCGGCAAGGACTCCACGACAGCGCATCCCTCCTCATTTGCGGGGTTTGGCACCAATGTAACAGGGTAAGGGATGGGCAAGGAGGAGGTGGGAACCGGCTGAACGGTCAACGTAAAGTTTAATGATATAAATGAACTTAAAATAACATAAAACATAAAGACACACACAACGTGGCCACGTGCGTCTCTCTCTCTCTCTCTCTCGAACTGGTGCCTCCGGCTCGTCTTTATCCCCCTCCCGGCTGATTAGCCCGATTCAGGGCCAGCTGTGTGTCCTCACGGCCTGGCCCCGCCCTCCTCCTCATCACAGCAAGCCACCTGAGCAGGTTCACATTTCCGTGAGGCAGCTAACACACGTAATGTCATGTGCCTGGAGTTACACTGCTGCAGTTTAAATAGCTTCTTCGGGGTGCTTTGATTTTGAAATGATTTAAAATCAAATGGCATTTAATTTGTTTTATTATTGTCTTAACATTTGTCAGGCACTAAACCTTTGCTGGGTGAAAAACAACCTGTAATCATTTATAATGGTGTAACCTGAACTTCTACAGAACACAGCACAGCGAATGAAATGCAATGCGGGCATTTTGAGATGCATTTATAAAAATGTAAGTTATTTTTAACTTTATTTGGCATCTAAAAATGCGGCGATCCTACGTGAGATGCTGAAAGAAAAACGCAACAAAGACGTCCGTCCAGTGCGCATTAACAGAATATAGAAAAACAGCGCAGATGCACACCAAAGCATGTTTGAACAGCCCCTAACTCACCCTATACTTGAAAAACGGACCCAAACCCAGCCAGAAAACCCAACGGTTTGTCGGAACTCATTGAGTTGGGGTCTGGTTGAAGACTTCTACTGCACGTGTAGATTAAGCGAATAGTGATTTTGGTATTCAAATAGTGACACATTGAACGGTTAACTGAATATTGACTATCCGTGCACATTGCTAGTCATGACCTCTGGCTAGACCACTTTGAGAGGCCAAAGAGTGTGTTTGTGTGCGTTTATATTCTTGGTCCTGTTTTTCAAATCCTCACCCAATACCCAATGGGAGGAACTCACAATTGTTTTATTCTACTTAAAGAAAATGAAGCCTTTTTTAGTACCCTAATGATTATTTGCATTATGACATCATTTTCTAATTTTCAATAATGCACCACATACACGTACAATTCTCATTTATGTATTGGAATGTCACATTGCATAAAATCATAATGGTACTAAAAACAGACATCATTTTGTAATTCTCATTACAGTAATGCAATAATATGTTGTATTGCCTTTCATTTATGCTGATAATTAAATAAAGAAATTATTGCATTACCTGCTTTTTTTTAAAAACACCTACATGCATTGTGGTAATGGGAATTTGCGGGTGGGGAAATGCGTTTAATTGTTCTGGAAATAATTTCAGATTGTAAAATAAGCTTTTTCATTATGCAAAATATTTTGTTCTTTTTGATTTAGAGCTGAAACATAACCTGAACATGTTTTTTTTAAGATTCACCTCAATATCAATTCCGATCACACAACAACAACAACAACAACAACAACAAAAAGAGTATATAAAAACGAAATTCACATACAACAACATGATCACAGATATAAAAAAGACAAAGACATTGCTTTTAATAAATAACACTGCTTGGATTAGATTGGCTAAAAAAAAAATTTAAAAAATAAAAATGCCCCCTCGGCGAGTTTTGTTTGGCCTGTGAGAGCAAAAGCCTCATTAATATTCATGTAGATTCTATTGGTGAGTTCCATATAACTTTACTAGACACAATAACATCTAAATGACAAGAATTAAAACAGTTAAAGCTACATTTCTGGAGAGACGGGCGAGTGTGTGTGCGTCTTACATTTTATTAAAAGGTTTTGTTTAAGTGGAAGCTTGACCTGGAGATACTGTATATGTCTGAATGGTAGTACTGTGTGACTGTGTGTGTTGTTCATCTTGGCGGTCTCGACGGACACACACAGTCACACCTCTCGTGGTGTTGTAAGTAGATTTCCTCCAGAACCCAGCGAGCGTGTGTTCTCTTCACGTAGAAATTCTGACCCGGGGAAAACTTCAACACCTGATAAGACACACATACACATTAATAGTTATATAACAATTCTCTCAATTCTTCAAGCAATTTCTTAAAGGCATAGTTCACCCAAAAATGAAAAATTATTTTTTGTTATTTACAATCAGTCTGCTCCTCACACAAAGTTAGCGTATGACTTCAGAAGACTACATAGTGAGTCATATGGACTACTTTTATAGTGCTTTTTTTGTCCTTTCAGGAGCTTAATGAAGAGTACATGTTTGTTTGTTTGTTTGTTTGTTTATTGTTTTAGAAAATAAAAGGCGGTTCTATTGGCCATATTTTTCTTGACTTTATTGATTTGCTTCTTAATCGTTATCTGTTGTTGACCCTCACCTCTAAACTGCTGTTCTCTTCTGAATTGAAGCTCATATGTCAAGACCCACCCACAGGCCTGGAGTGTGTGCTGTTGACTTCCTGTTTGTTCATTTGTGTAGCTGGACTTATCTAGCATTATTCAGCGCCGACAGCTGCGGGCAATCATATTTGCCAGATGTGTGTCTTCACGACCGTTGACAGCAGCACAGTAAGCATTTCATGACAGCTCTGTGACAGCTGTCAATCACACTGATGCCAGAGAAGTCCTGGTTTATTGCAAAAAACTACAACTCCCAAAGTGCCTTGTTACAGAGATTCAAAATCCAATGAGACGACACTCAGGGGTCATATCAGAATCAGAATAAGCTTTATTGCCAAGTATGCTTACACATACAAGGAATTTGTCTTGGTGACAGGAGCTTCCAGTGTACAACAATACAAAAACAGCAGCAAGACATAGATAATAATAAAAAATAAAACTAATTATACACATACGTACAGACACACACATACATACATACATACATACATACATACATACATACACACATCACATGGGTAGTGCAAATCTAATACAAATCTGTAATGTACAGTGCAAATGTTTATTTTATTTTTTGAAATGGCAGAAGAGGTTGGGTGTGTTGGATAAATATAAGAAAGACTAAACTGTGTATTGCACATAGTTATTGCTCAATGGGGCAATTTAACTGTTCATGAGATGGATAGCCTGAGGGAAAAACTGTTCCTGTGCCTGACGGTTCTGGTGCTCAGAGCTCTGAAGCGTCAGCCAGAAGGCAACAGTTCAAAAAGGTAGTGGGCAGGGTGAGTGGGGTCCAGAGTGATTTTTCCAGACTTTTTCCTCACTCTGGAAGTGTATAGTTCTTGAAGGGAGGGAGGAAGCAACCAATAATCCTCTCAGCAGTCCGAACTGTCCTTTGTAGTCTTCTGATGTCCAATTTCGTAGCTGAACCAAACCAGACAGTTACTGAACTGCAGAGAACAGACTCAATGACCGCTGAGTAGAACTGTATCAGCAGCGCCTGTGGCAGGTTGAACTTCCTCAACTGGTGAAGGAAGTACAACCTCTGCTGGGCCTTTTTCACAATGGAGTCAATGTGGGTCTCCTACTTCAGGTCCTATGAGATGGTAGTGCCCAGGAACCTGAATGACTCCACTGCTGCCACAGTGCTGTTTAGAATGGTGAGGGGGGTCAGTGTTGGGGTGTTCCTCCTAAAGTCCACAATCATCTCCACTGTTTTGAGCATGTTCAGCTCAAGGTTGTTTTGAATGCACCAGACAGCCAGCTGTTCAACCTCCCTTCTGTATGCAGACTCATCGTCATCGCGGATGAGGCCAATGACAGTGGTGTCGTCTGCAAACTTCAGGAGCTTGACAGAGGGGTCCTTGGCAGTGCAGTTGTTTGTGTGCAGGGAGAAGAGTAGTGGGGAGAGCACACATCCTTGGAGGGCACCAGTGCTGATTGTACAGGTGCTGGAAGTTAATTTCCCCTGTCTCACAAGCTGCTGCCTGTCCGTCAGAAAGCTGGTAATCCACTGACAGATAGGCGTGGGAACAGAGAGTTGGTGTAATTTATTCTGGAGTATAGCTGGGATGATGGTGCTGAAAGCCGAACTGAAGTCCACAAAAAGGATCCTTGCATATGTCCCTGGTCTGTCCAGATGTTGCAGGATATGATGCAATCCCATGTTGACTGCATCATCCACAGACCTGTGATAAGCAAATTGAAGGGGATCTAGAAAGGGTCCAGTGATGTCCTTCAGGTAGGCCAACACCAGTCTCTCAAATGATTTCATGACCACAGACGTCAGGGCGACAGGTCTGTTGTCATTAAGTCCTGTGATTTTTGGCAAGGAATCAAATCCTTTGAGATTAAAAAAAATCTGATGCACTAATAAAACATGCAGTAACTTTCAGAACTCAAAACCTACCCATCAGTAAAAAAGAAAAAGAAAAAAGACCATTAAATGAAACTAAACTGCGAAAATCAACTCGTTCTGGACTTTTGCAAAGTACTGACTTTAGACACATGAGTGTCCATGTTTACATGTCAACGACACCTACTGGGTAATCAGAAACTCGGCCTGCATGGTTACATTGTGGTAATAAGGAGGAATAAATAGAAAGTAGAGAAGTAGAATATATATACAATTTTTCCTAAAGAACAAAGTTTATCAAATCATATGCTGTTTGTATCTCTGTGTAGCACCTATGTCTCCGCAGATCTTTCTGAAGAATCCCGTTTGAAACTTAGGCCACAGCCACACTAATCTGTGTTCAGTTTCCTAACGTCATCGTTTTCCAAAGTGTGCAGTTATGGAGAGCATTTTCGAATATGGTGGAGAAAAATGCCGGCTTAGTGTTGATGAGAGACGCAAACATAGTGAAAACAACGCGTTTTAAAACGAAAACGTGTTCGTGTGGGTGTGGCCTAAAGTGACATGTTTTGGCCCAAAATACATTACTAACAACAGGGACCTCTCACAGGGAAAAATTATTGGAAAGAAAGGTATGACATGACCCCTTTATGTCAATAGTTTTTGTCTTAGATTTAGGTTTTAGTACATAATAACAATTCTAATGTCAGACGACAGGTTTTTATTAATGTGGTCACAATCAGTCTGTTTGCTTTATCTAATGTTTAGATCAGTGTTTTCTCTTCAGTGATTCACAGTAACATGACTGATGAGACTTCAACAGATCACTGTGTTACTGTGCAAAACCGGTGACTAACCTAGAGTTTATTTATGCAAATAAACAATTATGTGCATATATCACATTTGAGATGAAAGTATTTTTAGACCATTAAGGAACAGGAAATGAAAAAAAGAGAGAGAGACAGAGAGAGAGACAGAGAGAGAGAGAGAGAGAGCGAGCGCATATTTCTCTGTTGTCATCACTTCTGGCTCACTTCAGATGAAACGCTACTGTTGGTCATTCTCGACGGATTTCATGTGTCACTAACACTTCGCTGACAATCTCACACACAGTGGTGCAAATGTCACATTATTTACAGCTGATCAGAAGTACTTTGGGGACAGAATTGTCCCTAGAAGTGAGCAAAATCTGACAAGACCTTTCTTTGAGGATGGTTAGGGTTAGTAAAATGCATTACACCACTTGATAATTATAAATACTACTATGCTAAATGTTTTCTTTTAGGGGAACATTTAAGATGTGGGTTAGTCTGTAGTCATTATAATTAGCTTTATTTATAATAATTAGGCAAAGATATGGAAGCGTTTAATGACATTGTGCAATAAGAAATGAGGAGAGAGTGTGTGTGTGTATGTAAGAGTGTTTGGCACTGATAAGGAGAAAAAGGAACACTCTTTGCTCTCTCTCAGACTTCCATGGAAAAACACTTCATAAACAAACCATAACACACACAAACTTCAATATTCCATGCCAACATTACACACTGTGCCATGTTTATCTCACTACAATATGCTTTTAAGTGTGGAGAAATTCTCCATAAACAGACACGTTTACTTTTCTAAATGAGGACATACCATAAACTCCTGTTATTTTTTCTCCCCTTTTCTCCCCAATTTGGAATGCCCAATTCCCAATGCGCTCTAAGTCCTCGTGGTGGCGTAGTGACTCGCCTCAATCCGGGTGGCGGAGGACGAATCTCAGTTGCCTCTGCGTCTGAGACCGTCAATCCACACATCTTATCACGTGACTTGTTGAGAGCATTACCGCGGAGACGTAGCGCATTTGGAGGCTTCACGCTATTCTGCGCAACATCCACGCACAACTCACCACACGCCCCACCGAGAGCGAGAACCACATTATAGCGACCACGAGGAGGTTACCCCTTGTGACTCTACCCTCCCTAGCAATCGGGCCAATTTGGTTGCTTAGGAGACCTAGCTGGAGTCACTCAGCACACCCTGGATTCGAAGTCGTGACTCCAAGGGTGGTAGTCAGCGTCCTTACTCGCTGAGCTACCCAGGCCCCGACTTCTGTCATTTTTAAATAAAGCTAAATATAATGGAAAAAGACTAATCCCAACAAACAAATGCCTTGATCCATAAAAAAACATTATTTACTTGCATTGTTTTTCCAATTGAGGACATCTCTAAAGGGCTTTTCACACTGGGCTTAACCCTGGGTTATCATCTTTTCAAACCACGCTTTTAACCCCAGGTAAAGCAACGTTTCACATTTATTTGTTTGTGGTTTAATGCCATGCCAGCTCCTATGGCTATTTTCATGGTGAAAAAATGTAAAATACAATAAAAGGTATATGGTGATTAAAAACCTAAGTAAGGTTTTTCAGATCTATTTAAACTGATTCAGGCCGAACTGTTAATAATCTTTTCAATATGGGGTCTCCTTCAAACAGTGCTAGAATCCTCATTTTGGTTACAGTATTTTCGCACTTGAATATACTGTAAATACATCATGTTCAAAACTGAGTTGTTGAGAGAGGGGAAAAAAACCACAGACAAGTTGCGCACGTGTATACGTCACACTGACTGCCTGACAGAGTTTGCATGCAGCTGGCATTACAACCCAGGAGTCCCTCAAGTTTCAAGATCTACGCATCGGATCACAATGTATTTGGGCTCATTTTAATCAGGAGCATCTGCTTTAAGTAATCATTTAAGTAATGGTTTTTCATGAAAAAAAAAAAAAAACACATCAAATAATCCACACCTGATTATAACATATGTAACAAAGTTTAGTCTGTGATTGCAACAGCTTATTGTATTTTATTCATTAAAGTTAATGACTATCGATCAAGGATATTTATGAAGTTTACAAACCTATTTGCTATGCACTAATTGTCTAGTTCACTGACTGGATGTTTTATGAGGGGTGTGATGAACATCATTTTGTGGGGATAAGTGGAGTTGCGCATAACATCGGCCTTAACCTTCTGAGACCCTGAGCGTGACTGCTGTGTGCATTTTCCATTTTGATTTGTAATTAGTAGCACCTAATAAACAAGCAAAATTTTAGAGCAAATAGTTTTCCTAAAAATGTATGTCCACATATGTGGACAGCGGGAATACATTTTTTTAAGTAATACCAAACTATAAAAATAATTGTTTGTTAAGCATATTTAAACTTGTTGCATTAAATACTTTGCATAAGCAAAATATTCTAAAAGTGTTTTCATCTGTTTGTGTGCATGCATATGTTTTGCTGTGCAGTGTGTTTTACGAGGTGACATCAATTATGTATAAACTATGTAAATAAGTTGCTTTGGACTATAAGTCACAGGACCCTTCAGGTGACAAAAAAAAAAAAAAAAAACATATCTGGAAAATACGGTTATTTCTTTTGCTATTTGCTAGTGCTGACTAATTTCAACTGATCACAGTGTACTATGGTATTTTGGCGTAAACAGTGTGTGCCATGGTAAATGTTAGTGAGAGTGCTTTGTTTTGCAGTACAGTGCACTGTGGGATACCTCGTGCAGTTTCCTGACTGTTTTGCCAGCGCTGCAGCTGCAGGAGTTCCAGTTTTCGGTGCCACACGCACAATTTCCCCCACATCGCTGCACCAGCAGGCATCTCGGGAAAAACACAGCATTGGTCGCCTTCAGCTCCTCACGGAGATTCACTGAGAAATTACGTGGCGTGCAGCTGTACTGCTTCACGTCGTCATTGAGACGGTCGAGATCCACTGAGAGAGAAAGAAAGAGACAGACTGGGTTTAGTCAAAATAAAAATACCAACTGCAGTTTTATAAAAACAATGAACCCTACTGAACGGAACTATAACCAGACTAAGGCCATGTTCACACTAATCCATTTGCTTTTGAAAACATTTCCTAACAGCATCATTTTCCAAAGTATGCAGTAATGGAGAGCATTATCGAAACACATGGGGTGGAGGAGAAGGTAGCAAACGTAGCAAAATTAATGCCTTATCAAATGAAAACACATTAAGTGTAGACATGGCCTAAACTGATGTTGCAGGTGATTTCATACAAAGGAGCCATATTTGTAGCATTTTCCCTCGACCCTCACAATTACACAAGCTGTTTTCGCAATTGTTACTTATCTTTAAGCCTTCTATATGTTAATGAGTTCCGATATGAACCATCATTTATCTCAACGTACCAGTGGAGTTCACACTGTCAGGGCGGCGGTGTCAGTGAAGCTACTTTGAAGCTACTGTTGCTTCCCAAGCTACAAGCTACTCATAACTTAAAGTAGTTAAACTATAGTCAAAATACTCTATTTTAGAAAAGTAGTTAGCTACACTACAAGTTACTAACAAAAGTAGCAAAACTTTAAGCTATTGTTACAACCCCCTCAGGTGGTCAGGCTAATATGGGGGAGGAGGAGATGTAACTTATGCTGGTTGGGGATGAGACAGTCAAAGTAGTGGTGGAAGTTCAGATTTCCAACCAGAACGTGTGTAAGAGTGTGTGAAAGGGTCCAACTAAAACTCAGGAGTCTTTCAAAAACAAAATGGAAGACACTTCAAGACAGGGCTTGAGAAGAGCCAAGAGTGCCATTCTCAAATTTTACTTAGCAAAAGATCACACAGCTCTCCTCCAAGCACCAGCCCACTGAATTCACAATAGAAAAAAAAAAAAAAAAAAAAAAGAAACAAAACTTCCCAAAATAACAAAGGCAGCAGCCTTCTATTACTCTTTTTTCTTAACCCTTGTGCGACCTTCGGGACATTTTGTCTTTTTTTATCATTTTGGCTGTGTTAATACTAACGGCATAAATGTTGCCAAAGGTGTGTATTTTTGGGGGGAATTTTGATATTTCAACCTCAGTTCCTATAATACATCTATAATACACTGTGTACACAAAATAGTTACACTCAGGACCTTCAGGACAAAAATGTCCTCATTGAAACCCATTAAAACTGCAATATTTGATCCCAGTGCCATTAAAGCATAAAATCAGGAATTGTACGATATTATGATTTCATTCCGGAGCCCTGGCTTCAAACTTCACATTTTTAATATTTTCCACCAGATGGCGCCATTTTTCTCATGTTTAGCCTATGGAGCAAATACAAGCTTTTTCCCTATTTTCTGTTTGCTGTATTATAGAGCACTGCAGGACAATTGAATAAATGATGCAGCTTAAATTGTGTGGGTGTGTTGGTATGGATGTCAGTGTGTTCTGTATGTGTGTACTGAGAAATTTGTATGTATGTGTGTGTAAAAAAAACAACAGTGGCATTATGTAAACAAACTGGCATTTAAAGGGTTAAAATCCTGAAAATGAATGAATATTTGCTAGTTATGATCAGGACTGATGTTGGTTAAAAAAATTAACTCACTGAAAGTGGAAAATAATATTAGTATATAATATTATTATGGCAGTATTTTGACACTGGACCTCCGAGTAACTTTTTTTTTTTATTGACTCACAAGGGTTAAATACAAAATTTACCAAGACAACAAAAACATCTCTTTTTCCCACTTTGTCTAAATCTCTCTTTTCATTCTTTTTCTCTATTTACACACACTCACTTATTTTCACAATCATAAGATTTTAGATTTTAGGGTTTTACACATTCTGACCATACTAGAAGAGGGAGCGAGAGCGAGAGCCTGCTAACTCAGGCAGGGATGTAACACTATTCAAGGAAAATAATTTTAGATAACAGTTGGATACTATTATTTAATTTTGAATTCAATAATATCACCTGATAGTTATATATGTAATCAAGGTGATATTCCCGTACAATAATAATTATGGTTTTACTATAGTAACCCTAGTTTAACCGTGGTATTTAAAGTAAACCATAGTAACTACAAATTTGCCCATGTTTACTACATTCATGGATACATGGTTAATTTTTGTAATGCTTAATAAATATTAAAATATACACTAGAAAACACCCAATTTCATGTGAATGAATTGAAACATTCAGAAGTGATAAACAGCAGCAATTAACTAAATACTTAAATGTTTAAATTAAAAGTTTATTTTGTCAGGTGGTGTGGTGCCTTAATGTGATTATGAGATGTCAAGCGCACTCACTGCGCTGCAAAGACGTTTTCACGCACGCAACAGATTCATATGGGTGGAGAGGTAAATTAAAAAATTCCGGTCTGATCCTTACACATCACCATCACATGTCTTCAGAAGAACTGAAATATCGTGCACCAGTCATATGGATGATTTTTAAGGGCTTTTGGAGCTTGATAGTCACAATCATGATCCTTAAATCCTTCATTCTGGTGTTTCACGAATGAAAAAAAGTCATACTCGTTTTGAATGAGGAGGGTGAGTAAACGGTGGCAAAAATGTACATTTTTGTGTGAGCTACAGTGTTATATATTAACATTACCCCTGCAGCAGTATCATGTATTATTTATTCTATTTTTGGAAAATTCACAAGTACTGTATATACACTATATTAAAATGTTTTATGTATTTATGTAGCACAGAACGTATACAGAAAATGACAGAACAATTTAAACTTAGTGACAAAAAATTCATTCATATATATATATATATATATATAAAACATTCAACAGAGTGTAACTTTATTCAATATTTCACATAATTATTTAACAAAACAAAAAAGTGAAAATTCCACATTTCAGGCTATTTTTTAAGTAAAACTTTTTTTCTGTGACATGAATTTAAAAAAAGATTTTTATTTATTTATTTATTTTTTTTTTTTTATGCTTTTAAGAGACATAATTTTAAAGTCAGATTATGGGATGGGGGGATGCAAAACTTATTTCAAAGGGGGTGTGACAAAAACAACAACAACAACAACAACAACAACAAAAACAGTGAGAACCAGTGATTCAAATGAACCGTTTGAATGAAACAACTCACTAAAATAAATCAAAGCTCCCTATGCTAAATATTATGGGAGTTGTATTTTGTAACCGGTTCATTTACATGAACTGTCTGAAAGAACCGATTCAGATTTCCCAGCGCTACATGAAAGAGAGGACTGTTTAGGTGAGAGTGTTTGTTCACTGATACAATGTGACAAATGCAGCATTTTGTCACGCTACAGTGCTACATGTTGGAAAATGCAGCTATTTACTGGAAAAACTTAAAAAAGTTGAGTTAGTAGCGTCTTAGTTGTGAATAAGGATTAATATTTAAATATCAACACGCACTCAATTAGCAACTATATGTTTCTTGGCAGAAACTTTGTCAGTGAACATGTGGTGTGTGTATGTATGTACGTGTATGTGTGTGTACATGTTTATATTACATTATGGGGACCAAATGTCCCCACAAGCATAGTAAAACCCAAGAAAACCAACATTGTGGGGCCCAGCCAGCAGTCCCCATGAGGGAAATGGCTTATTAAACATACAAAATGATGTTTTTTAAAAAAATGTAAAAATACAAAAAGGTTTCTGTGAGGGTTAGGTTTAGGGGTAGGGTTAGGGGATAGAAATTATCATTAGATGTGTATAAAATCCATAAAATGCATGGAAGTCTATGGAGATTCCCCACAGTGATATAAAACATGGTATGTGTGTGTGTGTGTGTGTGTATATGTGTGTGTGTGTGTGTGAGTGTATGTATGTGTTTGTATGTGTGTATAATTCAAATAGATAAAAAATAATAAAAAAAACATACTAAATGATGTTTTATTGAAAATGTAAAAATGCAGAACGTTTTTTGTGAGGGTTAGGTTTAGGGGTAGGGTTAGGGTTAGGGGATAGAATCTATAGTTTGTACAGTATAAAAATCATTATGTCTATGGAGAGTCCTCATAATGATAGCTGCACCGACATGTGTGTGTGTGTGTGTGTGTGTGTGTGTGTGTGTGTGTGAGTGTGTGAGTGTGTGAGTGTTTAGGGTTAGGGTTAGGGTTAGTGGATAGAATCTATAGTTTGTACAGTATAAAAATCATTATGTCTACGGAGAGTCCTCATAATGATAGCTGCACCAACATATGTGTGTGTGTGTGTGTGTGTGTGTACGTGCTTTGGGAACAACATTCCAGTGTGTTGATATGGACTTTTCTTCTCACTTATGAGTCACATATCTGCAATCTGTTCAGGGATGGACAGCGAGAAAGGGAGGAAATAAACAAAGAGGAGAAATCACATTCCTCTGCCTCATAAAATTCGAGTGAATGATTAACAGTGTCTGTCTCCGCAGAAACATCTGAGACAAAGTTGAAAAATAACTGATTCTTCGCTAAGCTCCTCTCCCTTCAGTTACTGTAGCTCGCTCTGACAAGCTTTGCAGAACTTCCCATAAGAATGAATGGGAGATTGGTGTGAACGGTGCGGTTTTTGACAAAATATTCACATAAACTGAATGGATACTATTCCTATGTTGTCTGGAATGAAGAGTGACATCTTCAACAATACATTATTGAATTACTCAGTAATGTGGTCAAAAACTGCAAACGATTATCAGTCACTAGAAAAGACAAAAGTGTCTTTTTACACCTGATAACATTAGCGTAAGCGAACAGAACTGCTAACAACGTGATGACAACACACTCAATATGGTGTGTGAACACTTTATTTACTACCGCTTCTACTCTGACCTGATTCAATGCATAAATTAACATTATTACCTTTTATTACACGGCTCTCTGGAACACTCGATTCTGATTGGTCAATGGCGCCATCTAGCAGTCTAGTATTGCTCAGTAACAACCGCACGTTCACGTATCAGACCGCTCATCCGGGTATCTGAGCCATCGCTCCTGCTTCTCAGATCATTGTGCGATCTCTACAAGAAAGCTAATAAAATAATTTCAACTTAAATCGATGTTTCATTTGCATTTACTTATTTATTTGGCAAGTAGTCTTGTAATAAGCAGGATAATGAGGAGTCAGATTGTCATTAATTAATTACATTAATTGCAAACCGGAGGTGGATTTCAGCATTTCAGCGATTTATTTCATAATATTTTATGTCCATGCATTTAATTATTTGGTTAGTAGCTGTGTAATAAGCAGGGTAATGTACAGTCAGCCGGTTGTTATCGCAAAATTAACCTCTTCAGTTTGATACTTGATCATCCTGTCGGATTTTTTGGCAATAACAACCGGCTGACTGTACATTATGCCTAACTAATTTACATCGGAACAAATGAAGGTATCATTACTTATGTTATACATTTAGGAATGAGGAATGACTCATTGTTTAATTCATAGCATGCTCCTCTTAAGATTTATTTAAAGATTGCAAAAACACCTCTTGTATCCTTTCTGGGTACCTTGTGTCACTATTACAAGTGACCCGGCAACAACGTTTCCATATTTTTGGATAGTTGCTATAAAATTCCACTTAAAACTACTCAAGCACACAACTCCCATAGACTCTTATTAGAAAACAGCAAATGCATGATGAAAATGTCAGATGGCAGCAGTTGCTAAGATAGGATTGGTAAGTCACACTTTTAAGGCGGGACTTAGCAAAGGGTCATCCATTAACTGTCCTGAGATACTGATGAGCAACCTCATCTATATCTGTGTGTGTATGTGACTCACGTTTATGTTTGCGGTCAGTGTAAAATGCTCGTGGCCTGTAGTAGTGCGTGTGTGTATACAGCTGCTCCAGGTCTTCTTGCCAGGTAAACGGGTTCAGGTGTCTCAGCAGCTCTTCCACCGTGTTGACACTGGCGATGTCATGATCCAGCTCAGACACAGACAGTGGGATGTCCGTCCCGGAAATCACCCCCAGGTCCTAGAGAGGCAAGTGTGTTAGATTTATAGGGCTGGATATTGATACAGATTACCTGATTTATTTGAGTATATTTTATTTACTGTATAAAGTACACTTTATACTGTTTACAATTTGAAAGATATTCTCTCTCGGTTAATAATGTCAATTATACAGGGGAACTTCTTACTAGGAACATTACGAAACTATAAATTTGACTCAGCATGCCCTGGATTCGAACACGTGACTCCAGGGGTGGTAGTCAGCGTCTTTACTCGCGGAGATACCCAGACCCCTGGGAAATGTAGTTTTAATGCACAAGCCTGTCGCTTCATAAACCAGCTAAAATGAGCCTTGTTTACTGGCAAGCATTGATGTTATTCCTCATTAACAGAACAAGAAAATGCAAACAGAATGAACTGCACAGTCAAAATCCACAAGGAAAAAAATGGAATTATTACCAATGACAATTTGCTTTCGCCATGATTCTTAAATCGACACGCCCCCAACTCAGAAAGTTTCCTACACGTAATTACGACTTTGTGGTGGCGTTCATATGCGCTCAATTCGTTAATATGATCATTCTGAAAAGACTTGAAAACGGTACTGTCTCTTTAAGAGCAGTGAGCGCCTCACAGAAGTGTTTTGGTTGAGCGCACAAATAAACGCGAGTGAAGTCACACTACTTTTTTGTTTGTTTGTTTTTTTACCGCCAGCATAGTGTGATTAAAAATGATTTTTTTTTTATGTTTGCTAATGACCAAATACAGATTGTTTGATGCCAACTGCGCACAAAAACAGCAAGAGCTTAAAATAAATATCTCAAAAGTGAACTTCAGTTGGTTATTTTGCATGTCAGTCAGACTCTTCCTGTCTAAGTGGGCGATTATTGACCTTGTTTGTGCAAAGACATATCCAATATTTCAACTTCATATGTACAAGCATACCAGATGTTCATCTGCCTAGACAAGTAGTCCCAATGCTAAAAGGATGCTTTAGACATGTTACAGCTCAAATAACACACTTTGTTTTTTGTATGGAAGAATAATAATGAACACTTCAACAAAAAATATGATCTGCATATTTCTGTTTACTGTATAACCGCTCTGGTACACTTGCCCCATTGACTTCCATTGTAGGTCATTACTGTAAACATGATTTTTGTTTGTTTCACAAACTGAGGGGTGATTTGAAATTATTGTCAGTGGTAATTAAAAGATACTCTTTTTACCTCTCATACTTTATGATACTTACTGACATCACTGTAACAGTTTCCCAGTTCATGAGAGACGCGAGAGGTGAGCGGTCCTGAAACAGAGAGAGAGAGAGAGAGAGAGATCTCAAACTTTTATTTTCATTTTCACATGTGGAATGTCATTAAAACATTTCACTCAAAATTCCATATTCAGCATCATTGCCTGGAGAAATGTGGGAAAGTCATTAACTCTCCTGATAAATCCTGACTGGAAACAGACCTGACATACAGCAGCTACAGCCACAAATCCACAAAAACAATCACTTTCACAAACACTCTTTAAAACCAGATTAAAGCCATCACTCATGATGTCACAGGCCGAGGGGGTGGGGCTAGAGCCATCACAGCCTTGACATTTAAAAGCAGCAGTAAACGTCAACACTAAAGGTGAACATTAACAAACCATCATGACACTTAGATTAACAAGACCATCAATCCAAGTTTGCTTTTAAATCCTTATGTGTGAGAGGGAGAGAGAGTGAGAGAGAGACAGAGAGAGAGAGAGAGACACATAGAGAGACAGAGACAGAGAGAGAGAGAGAGAGAGTTTGGTGCTGGTTTATTATTGGATACTAAAATTAAGAAAAAAAATTGAATTAAAAAAAATTTGTGAACTGGAAAAAAATTAAAGTATAAAACTAGAATAAAAATTGAATTTTTTTTTTCCCTAATAAAGTTTTTCTCCAAAAGTTACACTATCTTTTGTTAACCAAGTGAACAAAAGTATCAGTAAAGACAGAATATTTTTATGGCCATCATTTCCGATCCAGCAGTAATTTTGCCAAATTATGCAAAAAGTGTGAAAATCTTATTTAACTGTGTGTATTAAAGATGCATAAAATGTCAGCAAATAAAATAGCCTTAGCAAGACAAAGGAGACAGATGTTTTATTTCAAAATAGTTAATGTCATTTCCCATCAGTGTTATTTCCAGCATGAAACACAGAATTTGATAGGTACCGGAAATGACGCGGTGGTGGGAATTTTCATGACTTTCAGAAAAAAAATACAAAAATGCATAAAACTCCTTTAATGCATGTATATACACTGTTGGGTGTTGTAAACAGAAAAAATAACTAGTGAGAGTGTGAAAAAAAAAAAAAAAAAAATTACAAGATTTGACTTTTCAGAAATCCACAGTGCCAAAAGCCCGAAGTTGAAGAAACACCCATATATACACAATACTGTGCAAAAGTTTTAGGCACTTATGAAAAATGTTGCATATTGAGGATGTCTTAAAAAATAATGCCATAAATAGTTTTCAATTCTAAATGAATATTTACATCTTTACCTTTAAAACCACATCAGTTCTTCTTGGTACACCTGGACAAGTTTGTCTTGGTTGTTGCATTTATATTTCTTAATGATGAATAAATAATGAATTAAATTTCATTTCAAGAAGAATGCAAGGTCTTTTTGCCTCTGCAGTGTTCTGTAAATGCCTCCACACACACACACACACACACACACACACACACACACACACACAAACTTGTTTTTATATCATTGTGGGGACTCTCCATAGACTCCAGGCATTTTATGGATTTTATACAGATCTAACGGTAATTTCTATCCCCTAACCCTAACCCTAAACCTAAATCTAACCCTCACAGAAACATTTTTGCATTTTTACATTTTCAAAAAACATAGTTTAGTATGTTTAATAAGCCATTTCCCTCATGGGGACCACTGGCTGGGCCCCATAATGTAGGTGATCTCAGGTTTTACTATCCTTGTGGGAACATAGTACACAAACACACACTACACACACACACACACACTACACACACTTCCCTGTGCTGCCACTGCAAAATGACTCTCGTTACATAAATCTCCTCCCGTGGCAATGCAGACAATAGCAGGGGGTCAGAGGTCGCAGGCATTGTGTTATGATGATGTTTCCCATCAGAGATCAGCATCTCTACGGGCGTTTGATGTAACACACAAATAGCAAAACCTTAAGCTAAAGTTCTCAGAGCGAAGCAGGAATGTGGGATGTCAGGAATACCGCAGATTCAGTTAATTACACACGCTGGACAAACTGCCACCCCTGAACCTAAAAGATCACCAGCTGCAGGGTTCAATGTTGCTTAAAGACAATGTGGAATCAAAACAGAATCTGTTTACAGTCTTATTAAATGTTTGGACACTCATTTTTTATTATAGCTATTTTCACATGTTAGAATAACAGTAGTCATCAAAACTAGGAAATAACACAAATGGAAGTATGGGAATCATGTATTGACCAAAAAAATAAATAAAATAAATAAATACTTTTATAATTTATCTTTAACAAAGTGGCCATCCTTTGTTGTGATTTCACTGTTTGATTTCCAAATCATATATTAAAAAATGAAATAAAATAAATATAAATTTAGTTCCCCCCCAAAAAATCATATATGAGCAGAATGTATATTTGTCTAGAAAACTAAGCATTTAAGCATAAAACTGATAAAAATCAGTCAAGCTTGTCCAAACTTTTGACTGGTAGTTTTCATAATCTTTCATCAAAATGTAATGCCTCTGAAATGTCTTTTCTGCATGATTTAACAGAACACTTGAAAGGGCAGTTTTCAATCAGTGACAATCAATCAGGCTTCAAAAGTGGACACTCCACCGAGACTGTCCTGCTGTCTGTCACTGAGTCGTTGAGACAGTCGAAAGCTGAATCCAGATCATCCGTTCTGATTCTGCCGGACCATTCTGCAGCCTTCAACACAGTCAACCATCAGATCTTACTCTCCACCCTCTCTTCGCTGGGCATCACAGGAACTGTGCTTGACTGGTTTAATTCCTATCTCTCAGGTAGGTCCTTCAAGGTAGCCTGGAGAGGTGAGGTATCCAAGCCACATCAGTTACTTACTGGGGTACCTCAGGGATCAGTGCTTGGGCCACTTCTCTTCTCTATATACACAACATCACTGGGACCCATCATTCAGGCACATGGTTTCTCTTACCACTGCTACACCGATGACACACAGCTCTACTTGTCTTTCCAGTTTGGCAGACATCTCGGCCTGGATGAAGGAACACCACCTGCAACTCAACCCAGCCAAGAATGAACTCCTTGTCTTTCCAGCCAACCCTGCTGTTGAACACAACATCACCATGCAGCTGGGTGCAACTACAGTAACGCCTTCCAAATCGGTCAGAAATCTAGGGGTAACCATCGACAACAGACTAAATTTCACAGATCACATCTCAAAGACTGCAAGATCATGTAGATTTACACTCTACAATATCAGGAAGATAAGCACATGCCACACAACTGCTTGTCCAGTCACTTGTCATAACTAGACTGGACTACTGTAACACTCTCATTGCAGGCCTCCCTGCATGTGCAATTAGACCCCTCCAAATGATCCAGAATGCAGCAGCACGTCTGTTCTTTAATGAACCAAAGAGAGCGCATGTTACACCACTCCTTGTCTCTCTCCACTGGCTGCTGGTTGATGCACGTATCAAATTCAAGGCTCTGATGCTGGTATACAGAACAGTCACTGGGTCTGCTCCAGCATACCTAAAATCATTTATGCAGAGCTACGCACCCACTAGAAGCCTGCGGTCGGCTAAGGAACGTCGCCTTGTTGAACAAACACACTTTCCCGGACTTTCAGCTTCATCATACCACGTTGGTGGAATGACCTTCCCAACTCCATTCGTGAAGCTGACTCACACTCTGTCTTCAAAAAACGACTAATAACACATCTTTTCCATGAGCACTTAACCAGTCACAAAAATAAATAAATAAATAAAATAAAATCTTGTTGCACATTAATCTGTTTTGGATACTATTATGATGCTAGTGAAACTTTGAAATATGGCACTTTTCGTACCACTGTCTCCTTAAGATGATTCACTCATGTTTTCCTCTTTTGTAAGTCACTTTGGATAAAAGCGTCCGCCAAATGAATAAATGTAAATGTAACATGTGGATGGGGATAAATAATATTAACCAATATAGTTATAGCAAAACGATCCACGATCTTGGATAAAATCAAGTCTCGCGCTATATTATGCCTTCAACAGAAAAGAAATACAATTAAAAATACATAGAGAAAATGAATTACCCCATAAAATAAGCATGATTATTTACTACAAAGAACATCAAAAACACAAATCCTTCAAATTAAAATAAAAGGAAAGCACTCTAATTATAATTAAAAACCTGAATGCACATTACAGTCTGAAATTCTAGGAGAACATCAAACGAGGCTTTGAAAAGGTCTAGGAAACATGAGCACATCTGTGTTTCTGTCATTAACTAATGAATACAGAAAACGCTATATGAGCGTCTTTATTCAGAAGAGTTTTACACTTCTTATTTTAACAAGAACAATGACATTAAAATGTTGTTAGTTGTCATTTCTCATTATAAAGGAAGGACATTTTATTTTTCCAATGAGTACGTGATAACAACATAGCAGTAAATTCACACAATTAAATTCAGAGGGGCAGATCAGATCTTTCTCTCTTTCGTTCTGTCTGACACACTTGTTATAGAAGTGAAGAGCTGTCAGTGTGATAGCATTAATTACACACTACATACACAAACAGTCTCCATAATTTGTTTGCTGGTATCTTAAAAGAAAACACTGTCCAGATCAATGAGCTCTTTAAAGGCAAAAAAAATAAAAAAATAAAAAAATAAATAAAAAAAGATAAAGTGAAGCCTAATAAACCAGTGGAGAGTATTAGTTGGTGAATTACATTCACATTTAATCATTTAGCAGACACTTTTATTCAAAGATTTTATTCAAAAGTACCCTGGTACTAGAAAGAGTAAGAAAAGAAAGAAAAAAATAACAGAACAAGAAAGAAAGAACGAACAGACACAGAAAGAAAGAAAGGAACAAAGGAACAGAAAAAGAAAGAAGAGCAAAAGGAGGAGGAAGAAAGAAAAATAAAAAACAAAGAAAGAAAAAGAAAGAAAGGAAAGAAGGAACAAAGAAAAAAGAAAGAACAGACAGAAAGAAAGGAAGGAACAGAAAAAGAAAGGAAAGAACAGACAAAGAAAGAAAAAGAAAGAAAAAAGGAACAGAAAAAGAACAGACACAGAAAGAAAAAGAAAGAACAGACACAGAAAGAAAAAGAAAGAACAGACACAGAAAGAAAGGAAGGAAGGAACAAAGGAACCGAAAAAGAAAGAAAGAGAGCAAATGGAGGAAGAAAAGAAAAAGAAAAAACAAAGAAAGAAAAAGGAAAGAAGGAACAAAGAAAGAAAGAACAGACACAGAAAGAAAGGAAGGAAGGAATAAAGGAAGGAACAAAGGAACAGAAAAAGAAACAAAGAAAAGCACAGACAAAGAAAGAAAGGAAAAAGAAAGAACAGACACAGAAAGAAAGGAAGGAACAAAGGAACAGAAAAAGAAAGAAAGGAAAGAACAGACAAAGAAAGAAAAAGAAAGAAAAAAGGAACAGAAAAAGAACAGACACAGAAAGAAAAAGAAAGAAAAAGAACAGACACAGAAAGAAAGGAAGGAAGAAAGGAAGGAACAGAAAAAGAAAGAAAGAGAGCAAATGGAGGAAGAAAATAAAAATAAAAAACAAAGAAAGAAAAAGGAAAGAAGGAACAAAGAAAGAAAGAAAGAAAGAACAGACACAGAAAGAAAGGAAGGAATAAAGGAAGGAACAAAGGAACAGAAAAAGAAAGAAAGGAAAGAACAGACACAGAAAGAAAGAAAAAAGAGCAAAAGAAAGAGGAAGAAAAGAAAGAAAAAGAAAAAAGAAAGAAGGAAAGAACAAAGAAATAAATAACAAAAGACAGAAAGAATGAAAGAATGAAAGAAATAATAAAAATAAAAATAATGAAAGGCAGATAG
This sequence comes from Myxocyprinus asiaticus, assembly GCF_019703515.2. Lineage (NCBI taxonomy): Eukaryota > Metazoa > Chordata > Actinopteri > Cypriniformes > Catostomidae > Myxocyprinus > Myxocyprinus asiaticus. The sequence continues at coordinate 3,091,653 of NC_059382.1, forward strand.
AAAGAACAGGCAGATGAAATGAATGAATGAAAGACAGACAGAAATTCTTTAGAGGTCATTTCAGTATTTAAATCACCACAACACAGAACACACACTTACACTCTCAATGTCTCTCAATCTTTCATCTCACTGTCACTCACAATTCTTCTCTCTGTTTCTCTCTTCTTTATGGTCTCGCTAAGCTCATCTCCTTATTAAGTGTAACTTTTGGAAGTTCATCTGAGGTCAAAGTGCATTTCAGATAAGAAAATTCACCAAAAGGGAAAACGTCCCTATGTGCATCCAGACCACCAACCACAGACAGCCACATCACACAAAAGTTGTCCCACTCAAATCACTGCAGCTTGACCAATTCATGAGAATTTTATATAATTTCATGCCTCAAATGCTATTTTCATGTAATCAAGCGATGAAACAAAAACACATGAATCTAACATGATCCCACGTGTGTGTACATGTGACTTACGTGTGTTTCATGTTACTCTGGAGAAAATAAATCAATAATGAAACTCACCAGCAGAGAATAACAGATTTTGAATCCGGGTTTTGCTACAAAGTAATCGTCTGACTTGAAGGTGATTTTGATGAGGTTTGTTTTGGACGTGATTCGTGATGGAGCTCTCTGACCGCACCAGCGGCCCCAAATGATGGTGCTGGTCTCAGAAATATCCTCCACTTCCACAAAATCATACCTGCAAAACACACGTACACACCTATCAGTATCACCTGTACAGGTAAACACACCGGAGCTGCAATCACTCACCAAATGATCAAATGGTTTCATATGTCATGTTAAAACTGCACACACAACATCATGTCTGTACATCATAGTAAATTAAAGTACAGGTATTACAATTCTTTGTCAATCTTTCTTCCCATCTTTTTCTCTCCTTTCTTTTGCTCCATCCATCGCTTCTTTCCTCTTTTTCATCCTCTAAATTCATCTGATCTCTCTTCTCTCCCATTTTGTGCCCCGTTACAGTTTTATTTTCAGTTCTAATGTCTCTGGGGTCTTTATAATGTATCAGATTCAGAGTACAACCCTGTAACCTCAAGGACATACCTGTAACTCGAGAGTCATTCCACTCTTAAACCCTGGCCAGTTCCGCAGTCTGATTGGCTTACTGCTCATTAAATATTTATAAAATGTTTTAATCCCTTCAGGCCTTTATTTTCTGTTCCAGGGAGGCAGAATCAAACCATAGGAATCTCAGAACTAACCCCTGTTTTACATGGTTACCTGGCACAATGTGATTTACCCAAGAAGGATAAGCTTCTGGATCAACATCCTGGAACAATATTCCTATCAACCAATCAGGTTTTAGGGTTAGTGTTAAACTTTGTGCTGGGGTTGAACAACATTCATATCAACCAATCATTTGACCCTGATTTTCAGAGTAATTTATGGTTAGGGTTGGGATGGATGAATGGATGCAAACATGGATGAATTAATAAAAAATAAGATCTGTTGAGTTTTAAGTGGCGTTGAGAATGTGTTGCTTTGACTCTTTGGACTGGTGTTGATGGTACATACTGTATATTAACAGTTTAACAACCTTCAAGTGAGTATTGATGCTGACTACCTCCCCTGGAGTCACAAGTTCGAATCCAGGGTGTGCTGAGTGACTCCAGCCAGGCCTCCTAAGCAACCAAATTGGCCCGGTTGCTAGGGAGGGTAAAGTCACATGGGGCAACCTCCTCGCAGTCGCTATAATGTGGTTCACGCTCTCGGTGGGGCGCGTGGCGAGTTGTGCATGGATGCTGCGGAGAATAGCGTGAAGCCTCCACACGCACTATGTCTCCGCAGTAACGCGCTCAACAAGCCACGTGATAAGATCGACAAGCGCGAATTGACGGTCTCAGACGCGGAGGCAACTGAGATTTGTCCTCCACCACCCGGACTGAGGTGAGTCACTACGCCACCACGAGGACTTAGAGCGCATTGGGAAATGGCCATTCCAAATTGGGGAGAAAAGGGGAGGAAAAAACACATCAAATTCTGAGGTATGTTGTTTAATGATAATCGCTCAGCACTTACTCTGAATTAGTGCTAATCAGTGGTCTGGAGCTTGATTACACAAGAATCTGCTGCAAGTAGCACACTCCTTGATCAACATACTTTACTGGTCCTGGAACTACATTCCAATGAAACAGTAACTATCCTCAGATATTTGGGGTTAAGTTAGGGTTACGGTTATGTTAAATGAAAGGCACACTAAGATTTTAGCTGGCTCTTACTAGACCCATCAGTCCAACAGTAGTAGTACTTGTGGTTTTGGACACTATGCTGACACCCATTGTCCTGGATACTGGAAGTTTGTTTACCAATTGCTGCCGCCTTACACCAAATATGTTTATCATCTGTTTTGTTACTTTTAGTCTGTGCTTTTATCCATCTCATAATACACACATCCCTATAATGGAAATTCTTGTATCCAATCCAAACGAATTTTCACGTGTGGTTGCACGGTAGACTGTGACTGCAGCCGCGGCTCGTGAGCTCCCTGACCCGGCTCAACACCGCCTTGTGCTCGCCCTTGCCTTTTGATGCCATGCCGCTTCACCATGAGAGCTGCAGGTAGTAGCGGTTTGTTTCATGACTCCAGCAGGGACCTCTTCTTTGACCTTATCTTTCCACTTGCATTAATTCCGTTTGGACGGTCTGGTGGATTGCATGCCTGCTGATCAATATCATCATTCTGGACTGTTTTCCTGTTGACTTGGGCTCCATTGTTGTCTGTAAGTATATTGGGTTTGTTGTTTTATTGTTTGGTTTGCTTGTTTTGTTTACATGTACTTTTATGTTTGAGCACTGAATAAAAGCGCTATATAAAGTAAACATTTTATTATTATTGTCATTATTAGTGGTAGTAATTGCATGAGGGGGTGACCCACTCCATGTAAAATATAACAGCTTTTATTTGGTTTCTGATATGACCAGAGTTTTCATCTAATGTTAGTGTACAACATATTTATAAAATATGCTATTCATGTCTTGGTGTAAACCTTTTTAATTAGCAAAAACTTACTTGGTGCACCTTTAAATGCCAATGACTTGGAATAGGTCAACATGGGGAAAATTTGTAACTACCTTCCAAGATTTGTGGTAAAATTGGAGAGCCAGGGGCATGGTTTGAAAATCCAGAAGTCCACCCTGAAGGATCTGGGGGTTGCCTTGAAGGCGATTGAAGGACAGAGTAAAGGTAGGAGTCCAATGTTGGAGTTAAGGGTAGAGGACAGGGTCATCATTTTAGACATAAAGGGTTGGATGTTCAGGGGTCCAGCTTAAGAGATTCGGCAAAGGTTCGGTTTGGTGTAGGGATCAGGGTTAAAGTGATGGTTAAGGGCAGGTTAAAAGGGTTGGGCTTGTGATTTACACAAGTAGGACATGTTCCAGGATCAACATTCTGTGCTGGTCCAGGAATAACTTTCTTTCAATTAAACAATCAGTCTCCTAAGATTTCTAGGGATGGGTTAGGTTTAGGTTATGTACAATTAAATTCCAATGACTTGGAAAATGCACTGTCTAAATGCGGCAAATATCCAAACAACCAGGGGTCCGGTTTGAGAATCCAGAAGTCCACCTCGGAAGATCTGGGGTCGCATTGAAGGGGCTGAAGGATAGAGTAAATGTAGGTGTCTGAGGTTTGAAGGTCAGGGTCATCATTTTGGCCAAAGCAAAGTGTTCAGGGGTCCGGGTTAAGAGTAGGGATGGGCATTTTGAGTAGTTTTGTAGTCAAGTACTCTAACACATAAAAAAACAAGTAATTGATTACTTGAAGAATTTAAGTTCAAACTTCAACCTTGGAACTTGTTTTTCTTATGAAAAAAATTAGCACTATGCATAAACAACAATCTAGATACAAATATGACCAAAACATTTGCATAAGGGAACAGTCAAGGCTACAAATGCTTGACTGGAAGGTTGTTCCACTATAACCAAAGAATATTGATCCAGGATCATGTCATACTTGGGTAAAATATGGAATGATGTTGCAAAGTAGGACATGTTCCTGGATAAACACCAGCCCTGGAGTATTATTTCAGTCAAACAAACATAGTTTTATCCCAAACCATAAACTATCCCTAAAATTAGAGTTAAATGATTGGTAAAAAATAAAATCAGGTTTCCCACTACCTTTGACCAATAAATTCCCATCACTATTCAAGTTGTTCGTGATTACTCTATAAGCATTTTTACCAATTTTAAAGAGATTTAACTTAAAAAGGACAATTTCTATCTGATTAAAGCTAGCTGAGTAAAAAAAAAAAAAAAATTTTACTGCATTGATTTACTTCCATGATATTTTCATGACTTTCAAAAATTTTTATTAATTTCCATGACTTTTCAAAGTTTGGAAAACACGATTTAAAAATTTCCTGATATTTCTAGGTTTTCCATAACCTGGGAACCCTGTAGAATGTTTTTCAGCCCACATCACCGAGCCTAATTCTTATCCTAAAACTAGTCCTAAATACCTATTTAACTATAAGGAATGTTGTTCCAGGACCAACAAGGATGCCCTACTTGGGTAAATCATGTGGTGCCAGAAGGTGCCCTCATGCCCAAACCTAATTAGAACCCTAACCCACCCAACCATCCACCCAACCATCCATCCATCCATCCATCCATCCACCAATGAATCCATGCATTCATCTGAAGCTCCACCCTCACCTGCAGACTCCATTCTCTGCCACTTCCAGTCCAAACTGAGCATCAAACTCCAGTAGGAGGCGGGTATGGGGGGGTGAGAGCAGTTTCCATGACAACAGCAGGTTGCGCGGGTATGCGTTGGGGAACCGTGGGCTCTGGACATGACCTCCGCCCTTGACCATGATGATCTCTTCCTTCTGGTACAAGTCTGTGAGGTGATTGCTGTCTGTTACTGGTCACAACTCGGACAGGTTAGTGTGTTTACTCTCGGAAACAAACAAACAAACAAACAAACAAACAAACAGATATATACATATACGACACATATATACGTATATATGGTTTCATTTCAGTTCAGTTCAAAGAGTAGTATGAATTCAGTTCAGTAAATTAATTGAAATCACTTCTAATTCTCCTCAGGAAATTAACTAAGTTCACTATTGATTCTCTTTGGTGAACAGAGTGAATTCAATTCTGATTTTCTTCAGCAAAAGTACTGAATTCAGGAAAATAACTGAATTCCCTCTTGATTCTCTTCCCTAGAAGAACTAAATTCACTTCTGGTTTTCCTCAGGAAAAGTGCTCAATTCACTCAATTCAAAACTGAATTTACTTGTGATTCTCTTCGGTAAATGAACTTAATTCACTTCTGTCTTTGGCAAAAGTTTTGGCAGAACTGAATTTGAGCTCAATATCTGAACTTGATGCACTGAAATGGACCACAGAATCTCTGACAGAACACGCACACAAAATGTAAACATGGGCAACACAAAAAAAGTGAGACAGAAAAAGGAGAGGCGACAGGTCTACAGAAACAGACAGACACACTCTTTTCCCACAAGATAAAATATTAAAAACAGCAAAAGTGGGGGCCTGGGTAGCTCAGTGGTAAAGAAGCTGGCTACCACCTCTGGAGTTCGCTAGTTCGCTAGTTCGAATCCCAGGGCATGCTGAGTGACTCCAGCCAGGTCTCCTAAGCAACCAAATTGGCCCAGTTGCTAGGGAGGGTAGAGTCACATGGGGTATCCTCCTTGTGTTCGCTTTAATGTGGTTCGTTCTCGATGGGGCACGTGGTGAGTTGGGCGTGGATGCCGCGGTGGGTGGCGTGAAGCCTACGTGCTAGGTCTCCGTGGCAACGCGCTCAACAAGCCAAGTGATAAGGTGCGCATGTTGACGGTCTCAGACGCGGAGGCAACTGGGATTCGTCCTCCGCCACCCGGACTAAGGCAAATCACTACGTGACCACAAGGACTTAAAAGCACATTGGGAATTGGGCATTCCAAATTGTTTCCCCTTTTTGTTGCACTTTAATCTGTTTTGAATACTATTCTGATGCTAGTGAAACTTTGTAATATGGCTTTTTCATACCACTGTCTCCTTAAGATGATTCGCTTATGTTTTCCTCTTTTGTAAGTCACTTTGGATAAAAGCGTCTGCCAAATGAATAAATGTAAATGTAAATCCAAAAAATTCACCTTTAGAGAATGCACGATGCACTGATTGAAAGTGACAGCACTGATAGCAATCTGATCTGACTGACTCTGCTGAAAAAGAATGCAGTTTTGACTATGTTTTCATTTTCAAAAGCTGCTTGACTCTTGGTCACCATGGCGCACTCTTTACATCCACTTCATACACACGGGCAGGGGGCATGTCCCTCTTTACCACACACACAGATTACTGATCCATGCACACAAACACTTGTGATTACGGCTGTACTGTGGGAGCAGAGCCACCATCCATCACCATGACAACCCACTGACCAATGAGCTTTGAAATGAACACTCGCACACAAAAATAAGACTCACAAACACACACATATACACACACTCACTACTCGCTGATTTCACCTCTATAAGTGTGACACTGACAGACTGTCTCGCAGCTTTGCGCTAAATCAGCCTCATTTACACAATCACACATCATTACTTTTTTAACGCCAATTTGCTTCAACTTTCTGAGAACAAATACAATTTTTTTTTTTTTTTTCAAGCTCACGGACTGTAAAAGCTCTTTCTAAAGTTTGTGTTGTGTTAAAGTTCATGGTGTCGGCAAAGACACGTTTTAAAATGCTCCTGACAGGTGTTACCAGAGGAAAATATTTTTTTCTAAAACCTAGTGAGCTGCCTTGTTGTCTGCTATTTACCATACCAAGGCAGCATCCTAACTGCAATGAAACATCATATATGACTGATTTGGAACACTCTACATAGACGGTAACTCTGTGCCAAATAAATAGTGCTCTTCATGTAGCCTATAAAGTGCAGCTGATTCCAGTTTGACATTAATATGTTGCTAAGCGAACACTTACTGAGGACCAAATTTGCCAATCTTAAAAAAATAAATAAATAAATATATTTGCAAATAAACTAAAAAAAAAGAAATAAAAAAAAAAGAGATAAACTAGTGGCATAAATGGGTATGTATACTTTAATTTGGTTATATATGTATGTGTGCATATATATATGTCAACCAATAGGGGGCAACCAATAATCCTCTCAGCTGTCCGAACTGTCCTTTGTAGTCTTCTGATGTCTGATTTCATAGCTGAAACAAACCAGACAGTTATTGAAGTGCAGAGGACAGACTCAATGACCGCTGAGTAGAACTGTATCAGCAGCACCTGTGGCAGGTTGAACTTCCTCAGTTGGAGAAGGAAGTACGTCCTCTGCTGGGCCTTTTTCACAATGGAGTCAATATGGGTCTCCCACTTCAGGTCCTATGAGATGGTAGTGCCCAGGAACCTGAATGACTCCACTGCTGCCACAGTGCTGTTTAGAATGGGGAGGGTGGACAGTGTTGGGGTGTTCCTCCTAAAGTCCACTATCATCTCCACTGTTTTGAGCGTGTTCAGCTCCAGGTTGTTTTGAATGCACCAGACAGCCAGCTGTTTAACCTCCCTTCTGTATGCAGACTCATCGTCATCTCGGATGAGGCCGATGACAGCGGTGTCGTCTGCAAACTTCAGGAGCTTGACAGAGGGGTCCTTGGCAATGCAGTCATTGGTGTAGAGGGAAAAGAGTAGTGGGGAGAGCACACATCCCAGGAGGGCACCAGTGCTGATTGTACAGGTGCTGGAAGTGAGTTTCCCCTGTCTCACAAGCTGCTGCCTGTCTGTCAGAAAGCTGGTAATCCACTGACAGATAGACGTGGGAACAGAGAGTTGGTGTAATTTATTCTGGAGTATAGCTGGGATGATGGTGTTGAAAGCCGAACTGAAGTCCACAAAAAGGATCCTTGCATATGTCCCTGGTCTGTCCAGATGTTGCAGAAAAAGATGCAATCCCATGTTGACTGAATCATCCACAGACCTGTTTGCTCGATAAGCAAATTTAAGGGGATCTAGAAAGGGTCCAGTGATGTCCTTCAGGTGGGCCAACACCAGTCTCTCATGACCACAGACGTCAGGGCGACAGGTCTGTAGTTATTAAGTCCTGTGATTTTTGGTTTCTTTGGGATGGGGATGATAGTGGAACATTTGAAGCAGCATGGGACTTCACACTGCTCCAGTAATCTATTGAAGATCTGTGTGAAGATGGGGGCCAGCTGGTTAGTACAGGATATAAGACATCCAGGTGAAACGCCATCTGGGCCCTGTGCTTTCCTTATCCTTTGTTTTCGAAAGACGCAGCTCACATCATCTTCACAGATCTTAAGTGCAGTTTGAGTAGCAGGAGGGGGGAGGAGGGGGGGTTGCAGGAGGTGTTTGTGTGAAGTGAAGGTCAGAGTGGGTGTGAGGTGTGAGATTGGGCCTTTCAAATCTGCAGTAGAATACATTCAAGTCATCAGCCAGTTCCCTACAGGGTTGGTGGTAGGAGTCCTGTAATTTGTAAGTTGTTTCATGCCACTCCACACTGATGCAGGGTCGTTAGCTGAAAACTTGTTTTTCATCTTCTCAGAGTATCTTCTTTCAGCCACTCTGATTCCCTTATTCAGTGTGTTCCTGGCCTGAGTGTACAAGACTTTATCCCCAACTCTGTAAGCATCCTTTTTGGACTGACGAAGCTTCCCGAGTTCTGCTGTAAACCATGGTTTGCCGTTGTTAAATGTTAAATAAGTCCTAGTAGGAATGCACATATCCTCACAGAAACTGATATATGATGTCACAGTATCGTGAGCTCATCCAGGTATGTGGCTGCAGCCTTAAAACACTCCAATCAGTGCAATCAAAGCAGGCTTGTAGTTCCCGCTCTGCTCTTTACAGTCCTTACTACTGGTTTAGCAGATTTTAATTTCTGTCTGTAGGTTGGAAGAAGATGAACCAGACAGTGATCAGAGAGTCCCAAAGCTGCTCTAAGGACAGAGCGATATGCATCCTTTATTGTTGTGTAGCAAAGATCCAGTATGTTCCTGTCTCTGGTTGGGAATGTAATGTGCTGTTTGTATTTGGGCAGTTAATGTGTGAGGTTTGCTTTGAAAAAATCCCCAAGAATAATAATAACTGAGTCCAGGTATTGTTGTTCTGTGTCTGTGATTTGATCAGCCAGCTGTTGCTACGCTCACATATGTGTTTGGCGCGAAATACACACTCACCAGAAAATAACAAGGAAAAGTTCTTCATATTCTCTTAAAGTCCTAGTTATACATCTTATGGCAAATATATGAATTGATGTTTATTTAATTTTTAGGATAAGAGGTGATTAAATCTCAATCTTGAGAATTTGTATTATCCTCGTGCGACCCCACATCCACATGTGTGGGCATTGTATTTTGGCTTTGCTATACGCAATGCATAATTTTAATGAATTGAAACCGACTAAATACTGGTTATAAGACTGTACACTGTCATTGAAGGCTTAAACTTCTGGCCCACTGATTCACAACAGCATGATGTCGATTTCCATGAAGCGCTCCTACGGGTGCAGCATCAACAAAAGTGCCTCTGGTAAGAAACTTCTTTACGTTTTTTTTATTGAAACCTGTTTGGTTGTAAAGAGTAGCATCTCTAGTTTCGTTTGATATGCCACTTTAAAAAATCCATTCATTTTTCGCAGTGCGCTGATAAACCATTGTATGTGGAAAATGGGACCTTATTCCCTAAAAAGTTGAAGTTATTTTTAATAACTTTCAACATTAACACGTCTGTGGGTCATTCCGCTTCATTTTAATATAAACATTTGTATTGTTTAATTTTATCACGGTACAATATGGTTCTATTCATTAACATTAGTAAATGCATTCCTTTATATTTACTGTGTATTTTCACAATGAGAATAAATTTATTCATGCAAAAGCTGAAAAATGTTGCTTTCAGAGGCTTTATATGGAGTTAGGATGAAAATAAGGTGCATTTCAAACTGTTCTGGGACCAGTGCAGACAGTCAGCACACTGGAGGTTAAGTCATTCACTAAATAGGGAGCAAGGGAGCATCATATAGCTTTCTATGCAGCTAAGTGCATTCACTCCTAAAGTCTGATCAAGTTCAGTTTCAGGCTGCAGATGATGTTTGGATCACTCAACATGTTCGACAGACACGGGACAATGGTAATCAGTACATAGATTCAGAACTGTATAATGTATAATTTTATTTTAACATGGTTGGCAGTGATTGGATGATGCTGGCCATTACTTTGAATCTGAATTATTAATTCAGCTTTATAGAAAATCAGCTGTAATGTCTAAACGTCTCAAACACATGAATAATCAACATTCCTGGACACATAAACTATTTGATTTTGAAAAAAATCGGACTTTCTATGGCTTGGTATTATTTCAAATTTCACAACTTAGTCCCGCTGTCCACAGATGTGGACATCAATTTTTAAGAAAACTATTTGCTCTAGATTTTATTTCATTGTTTTTTTGTTTTTTTTTTTTTTGCTTGCTTGCTTATAAAGGTGCTACTAGTTACAAATCTAAAAGGGGAATGGAAAATGCACACAGCAGTCATGCTCGGTTCTCAGGAGGTTAATGAATTCAAAAAGTATTTGAAATAAACAGATGAGAGACAATTTATATTTTGAATGGTTAGAAAAAATATGCACTCATAAAGGTAAAAAATGCCACTGAAAATCAAATCCAGTGAGAAAATGTTGTCCCTTAATGTAAATGTTAATTTCTGACACTGATGGGGAATTAAAAAAATGTGTTGACTTGTATCTTATATCAGTGTTAAAGTGATGTAACTGTATACACCTAGGGAGACCATACCTGTACGTACTCAGGATTTCTAAAATGTCCGGGATTCGTCTGAAAATCTTGGCAGACAATCTGAACAGAAATCGCAGCTTGAACAGTTCTGATAACAGACACTTTGACATGGACAGAAAACAGCGTGCTCATGTGAAATGATCCAGTATTAATCCAATTTTATGCAAATGCGCCAGATGTTGGTGATTATAGTTTGTGTTTATTCATGGTTGATGCACATAAATAGCCAAAAAGGCAGTTGTCAAGGGCGGCAACTCATCGAGGGAGGCAAAAAAAAAAAAAAAAAAAAAAAAGCAAAAAGACATGAGTAATTATCTGGGATTGGAGATTAGTGTCTGTGTGTTTTATATTGACAGAGAGAGGACAGAGGTCAAACACACATAAAACTTTATGATGCATCAGTTTGTGTGTGTGGCTCTCTATGAAGAACTATATCCGATCTTTGAACTCACTCCCTGAGGAGGGCACTGTATTGTTTGTCTATGTTTACATGAGTGTCCAGCTATTTCTAGATTTTCTCACCTAGTGTGGTGTTCTGTGCTGGAGTGAGAGATCATGCTGACACTGTTACTCAGTTGGAACTCAAAAGCATAATCTATTCCTGAACGTCTCGACATCACATACAGTTTTATACACACCTGATTTTTCACACTGATAAACAAATTTTACATCAGTCAGCACATATAGATCAGTGTATTAAGGCGGTCGCACACCGGACGAGAAGCGTCACGCCACGTCGCAGCTAGGACACGGCACAGGTATCAAGCACAGGGCACGTTGATGCGGTTCAGGTGGCAGACAGTACACACAAAAGTTACCAAGGTTTTTCCCTTGTTCAAGAATGAACAGCGCTTGAGTAAATAACCTATGTCCTTTGATAATGATTTGGGTTGAATTGAATGGAAAATATGCGAGTTGCGTTCCATGGTGCGGCAGAAATTTGAGCAGCCTCCGGAGTTGCGGCTGGGCGCCACCGACAGACGTGGTTCTTTTTTTTTTTTTTAAGTACAAATTATGTTTTAATGCTAACAACTTAACACTGAAAATATATCTTTATATTCTATGGTACTTTGGTGAACACCCACACGCAAGGGTGTAGATTTGGCTTGAACTTTGAGGGGGTTGCAACGTGAAGCATTTACATGTTTCCATTGATCATGGTATAAATATTGGAGGGGTTGTACTTGCTTGTTAACTACCCCCATCCCCCCTGGAATCTACGCCCTTCCCACACGCTGCACCCTTGTGTGGCTGATATTATTAGGAGGTGTGTGTGTGTGTGTGTGTGTGTGTGTTTTGTGGGGAATCCCGTAGCAGATCCCTCAGTACTGATGTTTGGGTGTGGAGCCAGAACAACCCTGTGAGTAACCGTCCTAAAATAACTAGATGGAATAATATTACACATACACAGCTGGCATCGATTTGACTCTAAACGTCACACACTGATCAACAGTTCTGTCTCTAACAGCAGCAGCCTCATGGATTGAACACAACAGCATATCATTTACACAAAACCTGTAAATGGGTAGTTGACCTGTCAAGCAGTGTCAGCAGACATACTTCATCTAAAAATGTTTGAAACATCATTATTCTACTTCTTGAATAATTATTGTGCATGCAGTTTTACGGCCTATATAACAGGACTATTTAAGTTAACTGCAAAACTAGCAAAAGGTTGAGTCAAAATGGTGAAAAACATAAAAGAAATGGTGACCTATTACAGCACCTAAAACATGCACTTTACCTTATACAGATATACACATTTTAACCAAAAAATGATGTTGAAAAAACAAGTTCGTGCCCATGTCCATAAATGGGAAATACTTAAAGGGATTGTTCACCCCAAAATGAAAATTCTCTCATCATTTACTCACCCTCATGCCATCCCAGATGTTTATGACTTTATTTCTTCTGCAGAACATAAATGAAGATTTTTAGAAGAATATCTCAGCTATGTAGGTCCATACAAAGCAAGTGAATGGTGACTAGAACTTTGAAGCTCCAAAAAGCACATAAATGCAGCATAAAAGTAATCCATACCACTCCAGTGTTTTAATCAATATTTAAGTCCTTTTTTACTATAAATCTCCACCTTTGACCAGCCCCAACCAGAAGGTGGCTGAATGTGAAAGACACTTCCAGACCACAATGTGGAAGTGAAAGTGTAGATTGACAGTAAAAAGGGACTTAAATATTGATCTGTTTCTCACCCACACCTGTCGTATCCCTTCTGAAGACATGGATTAAACCACTGAATTACTTTTATGCTGCCTTTATGTCCTTTTTGGACCTTCAAAGTTCTGGCAACCATTCATGTGCATTGTGAGGACCAACAGAGCTGAAATATTCTTTTAAAAATCTTTGTGTTTTGCAGAAGAAAGAATGTCATACACATCTGGGATGGCATGAGGGTGAGTAAATGATGAGAGAAATTTCATTTTTGGTTGAGCTATCCCTTTAAGGCAAAATTTGTCAACGTATGCAAATACTTGTGAGACGGCAAGATGCTTTTTTTTAACAAACAAATTAAGATGGTAATTCAAAATATAAAAAAATGCTAATTCAAAATAACCAAATAATATCCTTTTATTTATTGGACAGTTCATGAAAAACCTTTGAGTTAATGACCTAGGACAAAACTGAAAATGACAAATATGCCAAAGTGTTTTGTCTTTTAGTAAATGTGATCATTCCAGGGACTCTCACTATTAACATAAATGTGGAAAAATGCAAAAAATTATTACATTTTTAATTATTAAACCCTAACTCAAAATCAACCTTTTAGACATTGCAAGCGATGACCTCATGGATCAGGACATAGTGCATAGTGGCGAATAGGTGTTTAGGAAAGTACTGTGGCAGTTTTTGTTGCTATTTAGTTTTGTGGGAGAAAAAATCAAAAGTGCCTTTTTGGTTTGCCTTTAGCCTCGTTGCACCCTATATGTAGAGGTAGACTGATATATCATGCCGATGGTTGCATCGGTTGCATCGGTTACCTGTAAAAATCTATGCATATGCATATATATATATATATATTTGTTTTTTAAACTAGATAATCAAGTGTTCTACATTGAAGTTAGGGGTATGCAAATGTCACCTGTCCTACTCGACCCGCCCCGATCAGGATTTGAACTGGTGATCCCCTGCATGAGAATTGGACGTGCTAGCAAGGAGGCTAGAAAAGCCATGGCCTCTAGCCTTGGTTGCTAATGCATCTCTTAAGGCCAGGAGAGTGAGGTTTACACACTGCACAGCTATCATGTACCAGCTGGCTGCCGTTACACAAAGAAAAATGTGATTATGTAAACGTGCCGTCAGCTGTACATGTACATACAGCTTGTCTCCAACTTCTTGTGAACAATAATAATAATAAAAAATGAAAAAACTCATCTGTTGAAATATACAAAACCCTTCATCTGGTGAATATATACAGGAGGCTATAAAAAGACTTATTTGATAAATACTTAAACATAGAGCATTGCAACAGAGTCTACATTTCAAAATAAAAGTTCCCGATGAATTTCGGGCTTGTTTATAGTTAAAGGTGCACATTTTTTCCTGATTAAAAAAGTTTTACCCCTAAAGAAATGAACTGTAATTTTGAAACATGTATGAAATCATGTGCACTCACATGAGATGAGGACTCTTGTCATATCAGTAACCTTATAAAAGCTGTTTTATTCTACATGGTGCAGGGGCGCCATCATGGGGGCTGCCATTTTGGAATCACATGACCAGCTGAACACCACTCGCTTAATCTCAGTAACCATCTTGTTATTGGAAACTTTCGCTCTTGGATTAAATTAATCATGGCTGATCGTGAATAGTTAAATTCTACAATGGCATCTGTAACTGGAAACTATTGATTTTGAATGATGCTGCATCCACACCACTAGGTGTCACTGTAAGACCAAGATGACATGAGCAAAACGTTACTGAGTGCACCTTTATGTACCAAATCTCTGTTTTAAGTATGGAAAGACTATCGGTTATCAACCTTTTTACACCACTTTAGTTATCGAATCGGCAAAATCCACTATTGGTCGACCACTATCTATATGTTCATGTTATTTGTCAAATTATTTAATATTCCCCCACTCACACACACCTGGCACCCAGCAAGGTCCCAAAACATCCGGTCAGTTCTTAATCCATAATTCACAGTCTTTTGCTTGCCACCATCAGTATATTGCTCCCCTTTTAGCTGCTGTTGTAGTCAACAGTGCTGTTGGTTAATCTGTGAACGTGTTTGTTAATGAACCAGTAAACTGAAGACTCAGTTCAGAGATATTCTCTCAAGAGCCGAGGAAACCAGACATGTGACATGAGCAGAGCTGATCAGAGAGTTGTAAACTTGTTCAAACAAGCTTGAGCTGATCACAACATGAATAGAACTGGAAACATTCATGCCTACTCACATTTACAGCAACCCCAAAATGCATTTGGACATTTTCATAACACTAAATCAAACTGTTTGAATGCGACTCCATTAGATTACAGAATATTAAAGCAAGTGTCATCTGCAAACAAATGCTTTTTTCAGAACTGAGACAATTTTGCTCAATGACTTTTAACTAGCTGGACCCAACGTGTTTTTCGCAGACTAGTTTTTGGAACACAATAGCACCCCAAGGAACTTTTGTGTAGCTTTAAAGGTACGTGTATATGTCTAGTTCCTCTCAGAACAACAATGTACATGCACAGTACCTTTTTGTCTCTTTAAGGGTACATATACATACCCAAAACAAGGAACCATCCCAGACAGCTGTTACCTTAAAACGTAAAGTTTAGTACCTTTTTTCTGAGAGTTGTAGCACAAGCACACTTCATTCTAAAAAAACTAAATTTGACATCAGTCATTTTTGTTTCATTAAAATGTTTGTCTTTTAACATGACTCAAATATTGCATAGAGAAAAAAAAGATAGTCAGTTTAATACAAAGTAGGCTAAATATTTTCCAGATAATATTTTAATAATTTATTTTGACATTAGTACAATAACATTATCAAAGCCACTCCTTTAAATTGTCTTTATAACATCGCACTTATTATTATTATTTAATTTATTTTCTCAAACATTTTTCTGATCTTTATATTTCCTATTTTTTTTAGGAAGGGGGTTCCTTGCAGTTATCATATTTGCGGTTCTTTGGCATCAAAAACCCTTTGAAACCCCTTTGCTAAACTACACCTGTGGTTCCCTGCTGGGACACCTGTGCGACCTTAAAGGGAACTGACTTCATACATTCAACTTGACACCAGCTGATTAAAATTCTCTGAGCAAAAGTGACTCAAAAAGGTGAAGGTAGTTCTAATAAAAGCTCTTGCAGCATTTGATTATCTAAGGCAGTGACGTTTTAAGTCTCCAAACAGTATTAGTATAGCTTTCTGACATTTCAGACCATGCAAACTTCTTGCTATGTTGTGCTTGGGCTTTCTTTTAAACTAAATGACACTTGCTTTTATTCTTGCAATAGCATTCAGACAATTTAAGAGCGCCTGAGCTCTCCAAATACTCTTTGGGGCCACAGTTATCTCCACACTCACCATTGCTGCGTGTGTTTGAAGCCCTGAGCGTTTTGGAGGACATCACCTGGACCTGTGTGCCATAATTTTCGCAGCTCGTCATTGCAATCAGCGAACAAACGAGCAGCCACATGATCTGGACGCGAACCGAGCGCTGATCGGTGACCCAAAAGCGCCACATGGCCCCGGAGTTTCCACCGTCCACAAATCCACACAACAGGTTCATATAAACCAAGCCACGGAATTCAAAGACTCCAACTCTATCTGCTTCTTTCCCGTTTAACCCTGAATTTATAATTCCAGCAGAATAGTTTACATTCCTGAAACATTGACGGAAATCCAAGGACGCGTACAGAAAATAGTAACAATAACGCGCGCTTTCCTGACGCGCTCACACATCAAACTCCTGCTGAAAGATCAGATTAGTGAGCTGGTGAGAGATGGAAGAGAAAGGAAGCCCGGGGAGGGCTGGACCCCCTTCATCCAGTCAGTTAGAAGGAAATAACGCCCGCGGGGCGAGTTTTGAGAGCGTTTGTTGGAATATGTTCCCTCGGTGCGTAACGCTGTCACTCTTTTCCTGTTTGTTTCGCCTCAAGGAAAGTGTTTGAGGACTTTAAAGTTTCCCTGAGGGAGAACAAAAAGAAGGAAAAGCGCAGCGTTTAATACGCACTTCAAATAATTTAACAGGCCGTGAAATGACTTGTTGCAATCTGTTTGCGACCTGTTTCTGAGTCATGTTGTGAAATAACGTCTAATTAAGGTAAAAGTTGTTTAATAAAGCTTAAAAATGCGATAAAACTTCATGAGGAACATTGGCATCTAAATGGAAACCCCTTATCAAATGAGGGCATCTCTGCCCTGGGAGTTGGAATATTAGTATTTATCTTTTCAGTAATATATGGGATTATGAATAAAAACTCTGAATCAAATAATAGCCTCCATAAAAAAAATAAATAAAAAAAAACTTTATTTATAAACATGCATTAACAGAATGCAACATCGCTAGCAATTTGAGGTCTAGATAAATTGCTGTGCTTGGAAATAAATAGCCTACTTGCATACTGCATTCTACACAGTATACACTATGCAGTGCCTACTAATTTTTAAGCCTTGTGGGTCAATAAAAAAAAGTAACTCGGAGGTCATTAGAGGACAAAAATGTCCGCGTCAAAAAACTGTCATAAAAATATTATATATTAATATTATTTTCCACTTTCACTGACTTAGATTTTTTTAACCAACATCAGTCCTGATCATAACTACCAAATATTCATTCATGTTCAGGATTTTAACCCTTTAAATGCCAGTTTGTTTACATAATGCCACTGTTGTTTTTTTACACACACACACACACACATACAAAACACACTCTGACATCCATACCAACACACCCACACAATTTAAGCTGCATCATTTATGCAGTTGGCCTGCAGTGCTCTATAATACAGCAAACAGAAAATAGGGAAAAAGCATGTATTTGCTCCATAGGCTAAACATGAGAAAAATGGCGCCATCTGGTGGAAAATATAAAAAATTAGAATTTTGATGCCAGGGCTCCGGAATGAAAGCATAATATTATAGAATTCATGATTTTATGCTTTAATGGCACTGGGATCAAATATTGCAGTTTTAATGGGTTTCAATGGGGACATTTTTGTCCTGAAGGTCCTGAGTGTAACTATTTTGTGTACACAGTGTATTATAGATGTATTATAGGAACTGAGGTTGAAATATCAAAATTCCACCAAAAACACACACCTTTTACAAAATTTATGCCGTTGGCATTAACACAGCCAAAATGATCGAAAAAACACAAATGAAAAAGACAAAAATGTCCCGAAGGTCGCACAAGGGTTAAATAGCATGTGAAACAGTACACAACTATAAACATGTCAAATAGCATTTGACTGCAAACAGAAGGGTATTGCTGCAGGCATTGCTCCCAAAAGGGGCAGTTGCTCCAAATCGCCACTGAAGATATAGTGAGCCCCTTACCTAACCCTTTCCCTAACCTTAACCGTTAGTGGAAGTGACACGCCCTTTTGGAGTAACCACTCCCTCTTTTGGAGATTCCACCCCATTTGAGACTTGTGACTCTGCAGAACAAAAATGGGCTTTTTCCAATCAGTGGGTGTTTTCAAACCATTGAGATTCCCTACTTTCATTGGATAGTTTAGAAACGCCCATCCTGTTTTGGAAACGCCTACTGATTACAACATTGAGATTCCCTACTTTCACTGGATAGTTTAGAAATGCCCATCCTGGTTTGAAAACGCCCACAGATTTGAAAACACCCATAAATGTTCTGCTGAGGCCTATACTTGCCCCATTTGGAGTTCTTTGGCCTGCAGCTATACTTACTTGACAGAAGTGGTATTGTCACATGACCGCATGTTTATCATCTTGAAAAATAATGGCTATTTTGCATTTTTAATACATTTTTGTGTCTAATTAAATGATGAGTCATGAAAGTATAGTGACTTGATCTTGCCATGGAATAAAAAAAAACAAAAAGAGGTATTTCTTTCACAATTTTGAATTTATTTCTAACGAGAAATAAAGTCTGAGTTTTCAGAAAAAAGTCACAATTGTGAAATATAATGTTACAATTATATAGTACAAAACCTGCAATTACAACTTTATTTCTTTATGTCTCACAGTTCTGACTTTCTTTCAGTTGCGACTATATATCAGTTGCATGTAAAAAAGTAGAAACTTCGAGATAAGTTGAAATTGCGAGAAATAAAGCCAGAATTGCAACATATAAACTCGCAACTGCATGATAAACTGTAATTGCATGATAAAGTTGCAATTGCGAGTTTTATCACATAATTATGACGTTGCAATTGTGATTTTATGTCTCACAATTTGAACTTTGTTTCTCATAATTGTGACTGTAAACATTATCACTCACAAATGCTTCATATAAACTTGAAATTGCAAGAAATAAAGTGGTGACTGTGAGCAATAAAGTTGAAATTGCGAGATATAAAAGTCGCAATTACGTGATCAAAATTTTACACAGTTTTATACAGTTATACATTTTAAACAGGACACAGTATTCCAGACAGTGTGCGCTATACACTGCACTTTTTCACAAATGTAGGTGGCCATTTAGGTATTCCATGCATACAGAAAAATCACATAAACAGTGCACATACTGTATACTAAAATACACAATAATGTGTAGTTGCATTTAGTGTGGTCATATGCCATTCTGGAGTCTGGACATAGCCCAGGTAAAAGAAAGGAAAACTTTTTTTTTAAATTCAGCCCTAGAGTGGATCCATAAAAAGTCAATGCTCTGGCCCTAAACATCTCCATGCATTAAAGTTTTCAGCAGGACACAGGGAAAAAACATGATATCAAAACAGCAATTGTTAAGGGTGGTAAGCTGACTTGGCTCCATATATATGACAAGTTCACACACGCACACAAGCTTATAACACTTAGACATGTGTACTAAATGTGGGGAAAATCCTCAGAATCCAGGTCTAAACTTAAGCATAGACCGCCGGGATCAGCTCTAGGCCAGTGAAAGCTGGTCTGATCTAAAATGTGCCCTCTTATCCCGGCCTGACGGAGGGGTGTGTCAGAGTTTACCTCCCGAGGGACTCAGTGTGTGTATGTGTGTGTGTGTGTGTGTGTGTGTGTGTGTGTGTTTGAGGTGTTGTGGGTAACCAGGGCCAGTGTACACAATGTTGACAGAAACCCTAGCGTACATCCTGGTGTTTATCTTAATGTGTTTGTACCAGAGACGACTTGTTTATATTCCCTTATGGCGCTAAGCATATGATTGCATGGCTACATTAACGGACAAGACATTAAATGAGTGTTTTATATAAGAGCTGTGTGTAGGAAAGAGATAATTAATGTTATGTCATTATCAGTGGTTTTTGCCCACTTAATGTGAAGAAAAAAAAATTTCGATTGATTCCTTAAAGACCAAATTAAATGACAGCCATATACTTCCTGTGTTGATGTATTTCCCATTGAAACAGGAATCGGGGATGGGACATAACAAACCGCTTGTCCTCCACTTTATAAATGGCCAGAGCACAACAGTCTGGTTCCGGAGTAAAAATCCCATCAATTTTTGTTTTTCATTGGACAATAGATTTTTAACGAAAACGTATAAACCTTTAACCTCATACAACCCTGCGAACACATGCGTGGATGTTGTATTTTGGCTTCGCTATACACAACGCATAATTTAAATTAATTTAAGCTGACTGATCTCAGTTCAGAAAACTCTGGGTTGCCAGGAAAGGGTTAAAATTTTACGTACACAGTCATGTGACAAAACAACATGGCGCAGATCACAGCGGAGTTTGTCTTAGGGAGAAACTGCAACAAAATTACATCTAGTAAGAAACCTCGATAAGATTTTACATTGAAACCTTTTTGAGTCAGAAGATTACAGTCTGTAGTTTCATCCGATATGCCATTTATTTTTTATACATATGAGCGATTTATTGCAAAATGCCCCGGTGCTAAACACAATGTACACTTTTGTGTACTTTAGCACTATTTTTCCTTAGAAATCCTATATTTACTGTGCATTATCACATTTAGAGTAAATGTATTCATGCAAAAGCTGAAAAATGTGTCTTTCAGAGGCTTTATATGGAGTTAGGATGAAAATAAGGTGCATTTCAAACTGTTCTGAGACCAGTGCAGACAGACAGCACACTGGAGGTTAAGTCATTCACTAAATAGGGAGCAAGGGAGCATCCTATAGCTCTCTATGCAGCTAAGTGTGTTCACTCCTAAAATCCGACCAAAAGTTCAGTTTCAGGCTGCAGATGATGTTTGGATCACTCAACATGTTTGGCAGACATGAGAGTAGAAAAAACATTGTAATATAAAAGTCAGATCAAGTCAAATAATTTGTATTTGTATATTTTCTTTTTATTTGTGCTTTTCCCAATACATATTGTTTCAATGCAGCTTTATAGAAAATCAGCTGTAATGTCTGTAACGTCTCAAACACATGAATAACCAACACTCCTGGAAACATAAAATAATAATAATAATAATAATAAATGTTTATCAGGTGCTGCTAGTTACAAATCAAAAAGGGAAATGGAAAATGCACATAGCTGTCACACTCGGACCTCAGGAGGTTAAAGATATACCTACCGTGAGCTCTGAGATTGTTAATCGATGGCGAATGCTTCTGTTGAAGCCATCAGTTCGCATTTTTTTTTCTTTTCTTTTTTTTCTCCCCAATTTGGAATGCCCAATTCCCAATGCGCTCTAAGTCCTCGTGGTGGCGTAGTGACTTGCCTCAATCCGGGTGGCGGAGGACGAATCTCAGTTGCCTCCGCGTCTGAGACCGTCAATCCGCGCATCTTATCACGTGGCTTGTTGAGCGGAGACGTAGCGCGCGTGGAGGCTTCACGCTATTCTCAGCGGCATCCACGCACAACTCACCACAAGAACCGCATTATAGTGACCATGAGGAGGTTACCCCATGTGACTCTACCCTTCCTTGCAACCGGGCCAATTTGGTTGCTTAGGCGACCTGGCTGGAGTCACTCAGCACGCCCTGGATTCAAACTCGTGACTCCAGGGGTGGTAGTCAGCGTCAATACTCGCTGAGCTACCCAGGCCTCCGCATTACTTTATTTTCATTAAAAACAAATAAAAATAAAAAAAATAATTCCTGGGTGGGGAAATCCACCAATTTGAGAATTATACCAAACAAAGGGCACCAGAAGAGCTCTGCAGCGACCGCCCTCTCCCATGATGCACTGTGAATGACGCAATCAGGTCACTCTCTGTACACTCTCAAACTAATTTTACATTTGTGTATACTTTTCTGAATATTTTGCAATTAACTGAAAATATGTTGTTTTTGTATCAACAACTTTAAATCAATAGTTTCACATTTTTCCATCGTTTGTAATTCTATTACTTCATATGCAATGCTTCATGGGATTGTAGCACATTCCCTCATGAAAGACGTTAAGTACACAGTCTTGTACGTTTTGTTGATTTTTAAATCCTTTTATGCTTATTTAGCTTTTAGCTCATGTCACAGTCGTGAACCATGATTTTCTGCTTGCTATTCTCATTCTAGAGAGCATCTGATTGGACAAACATTTTAAATACGCCCCTGAATGCAGGATGAGTCATGAATATTTCTGGTCCATTTGTACCTGAAGAGAAAGACATTTATTTTAATCTTAATATAATATTTTAATATTTGAATCTTTTAGGAGTACGCTAGTGTAGATGGCTTCAAAACACGAACTACAAGTCACAAAACATCAATTTTGATTTCCAAAATCTAGTTCTAAAAGCATTTTGGTTGTTCTGAAAGAGTTAACACTCAGAAATTCTGGATTGATCCCTAAATTCCCGGAACATTCCGCCACATTCCACGGCCGCCACATTCCATGAGGGCGACATCATAATCAAAGACAGCTTGACGACAAAGATGCCCAGTGTGGCATTGAACGACTGTGAACGCTAATTATTCACAAAGTCACTTACAGAGAGAGTTTTACAGTGGCGTTTGCAGAAATGTTATATTCCCTGTCTATGAACAGCACCAACACACACACAATCATGTAAAGAACCATATGGGCAGATTTAGTCCCTGTTGTACTGACAGCAAGTTCTCGTTCATTCAGCCATTTTCTTTTAATGAGCTCCTTCTCTTTTAACACACACACATATAAAGAACGTCAAGTAGGTGGAACGCTTTTTGACAGCTCTCAGAAGTCACATGATCAGTAGTGCTGGCGTGGTGTAGACCTGCGGGAAAAAAGCATATGTTTACTATTAAAAAATCCTGTTAAATTAACATTAAGCAACTTGCAGCAGTGGTTGACAGAAATTTACCATAAAAAATAAAGTGACCATGTTTCAGGCGTTATGCAATATCATTTTGGTGCCTGTATATTTTACATCTCACTACCATATATGTCATTGAATATAACTACCAAAATCTGATTTAAACTTTTAAATGTGTTGTTAAGCACCATAGTAACACAGGTGGTGAAACAAAAACCACATGAATTACTGTATAAATTATCAAAAGTAACCCTTTCAGGAGCAATGGCCAATAAATATGTACTGTACATACAGTGTACCATGTCACTCACACCTCACGTGGGGTAAAGGACCCCCAGGGGGTTTATATTGATATCGTGTACATACAAATATATGGGGCAATATTTATAGGGCACAATTTGTCAACTAATGCAAATAATTTTGAGACACCGAGATACTTTTTTGAGTAACAAATTAAGACAATACTTATTCAAAATAACCACTTCAGAAAAGGGTGCATCAGTTCTTGTTCATTTCAATCACATTTGACATTTCATTACATCTCAAGTATTCTATGAACAAATGAAACTCCATTGTGACTGGATCAGTCAATGTAACTACAAATCTATTCCCTTCATTAAGAAAAACAATGTGTTTGATAGGGGCCTTTAGTAACAGGGGGGCTTTTTACCCAAAATACTATCCTTTCACTATTTGGACAGTTATGTATATATATATATATATATATATATATATATATATATATATATATATATATATATATATATACATATATATATATATATATATACACACAGTACTGTGCAAAAGTCTTAGGCACATGAGATGTTTCACAAAAGCATTTGTCTTAAAATGGTTGTTTATATTTTCAGCTTTAGTGTGTCAGTAGGAAATATAAATGTTAGACTCCCAATCATTACATTTGCAAATAGAACAGAATAGAAGAACAGGGAGCCCTGCAACAGATGTCATGGCCCCCACAGAGCCCCCCACTGAACATCGAGTCAGTCTGAGGTTATATAAAGAGACAGAAACAATTGAGACAGCCGAAATAGATAGAAGAACTGTGACGAATTCTCAAAGAAGCTTGGAACATCCTATCTGCTAACAACCAAGAAAAACTGTGTCCAGGTGTACCTAGGAGAATTGGGGCTGTTTTAAAGGCAAAGGTGGTCACACCAAATATTGATTTAGCTTTTTTATGTTTACTGGACTGTGTATGATGTTAATTGATAAATGAAAACGATTTATGGCATTATTTTTGAAGACATCTTCACTATGCAACATTTTTCACTAGTGCCTAAAACTTTTGCACAGTACTGTATATATAGATATATAATCACCTTAAATAAAATTGAAAATGACAAATAAGTATTTTGTCTCAACATAAATGTGATAATTTCCAGGATATTCATGAGCTACATAAATTTGCAATATTTTAAAAATTATTAAATATTAGATCAAATTGCTTCAAAATCAATCTTTAGACATTTCACGCAATGATCTCATGGAATAGTGACAAACAGGTGTTTATGAAAGTAGAGTGGAAGGTTTTGATGCTATTTAGTGTTTTGGGTGAAAATAAAATGTAAAGGAGCCTTTTACCTCAACTTCCAGGAATGCCCAATTATAGATGTTTTATTGTTATTTTAACAATAGTTTACAGTAAAAGTACATGTATCATCTTGTTAAATATAAAATAAATTGTTACCATTAACTATAAGTTAAATCATACTTGCACAAATTACATGCATTGTTTTGTAGAAACATTTTTGCAGAATATTACATGGTTCATCAGACGTATCGTGGCAGTTCTGAGGTGAAATGTCCACTGTGTAGCGCTAAAAGCGAGTTAAATGTTCTCCCAAAGAGATGAGTTTTTTTTGCTTTGTTTTTCTCCCCAATTTGGAATGCCCAATTCCCAATGCGCTCTAAGTCCTCGTGGTGGCATAGTGACTCGCCTCAATCCGGGTGGTGGAGGACGAATCTCAGTTGCCTCCGCGTCTGAGACCGTCAATCCGCGCATCTTATCACGTGGCTTGTTGATCGCGTTACCGCGGAGACATAGTGCGTGTGGAGGCTTCACGCTATTCTCCGCACGCCCCACCGAGAGCGAACCACATTATAGCAACCACAAGGAGGTTACCCCATGTGACTCTACCCTCCCTAGCAACCAGGCCAATTTGGTTGCTTAGGAGACCAGGCTGGATTCACTCAGCACGCCCTGGATTCGATCTCACGACTCAAGGGGTGGTAGTCAGCGTCTTTACTCACTGAGCTACCCAGGCCCCCACAGATGAGGTTTTTAAGGTTAACGCTCTATCAAGTTTTAAATCAACAAATCTGACCTCCCTACACTAAACCTTAAACCTAACTCTAACTGATACTGTCAGCAAAAGCAAATGTTAGTTAAAAAAATTCAATTGCTGAATCAATCACGTCATTTTGTGGTGCTCTTACTTTCAGCTCACATGTGGACTCGCGTGCACTTCAGGACTCGTACCCTGCTTCTTTACATCACAGTTGCAACGCTCTATCAGTCGAGCTACTGCGTAATTTGATCACACTCAAATAAGCTTGTAAACGTAGTTGGTTATGTAACGCAAACATATCAATGATATATCATGATCATTCTCTCTCTGTGAAATATGATCAAGTAGAGGTGCATTGTCATCTAAATGTTAGGTTTGATAACCAAGCCCACCCGCAGTACACACACACACACACACACACACTCACACACACTGTAGGATAAATAGCGCTCTTACCATAGCAGTAGGGGTGTAATTCTGTCTCGCGTTTATGGAGTTGCCTCTCTTGCTAGATAAATCTGACAAATGGAGCCAAGGTGAGTGCTTGAGTCACTCAGACACGTGTGTGTGTGCTTGTGTGTGCAATGTGTTATTGATTGAGAGCATTGAGTGGATTTTCATGTTTTATGACATCCCGATGGGAGATAAATACGTGTCAGTGTGTGTATTTAGAATTACCCTCAACACAAACAAACACAATTAGATTAACATTAATAATAAAGTAGCCTCGGACGACACAAGCGCTGTCTGTGTGTCTCTCTGTGTGTGTGTGTGTGTGTGTGTGTGTGGTTATCACATTAGCTTTATTTAATCAGATATCACCTGTGTTCTTGCCAGATGGCAAGAAAATGCTGACTATGCACCTTAAACAAACATACACACTCACAAACACACTCACACACACACACACACACACACACACACAAACACACACACACACACACACATACACAGAGACACACAGACATTGGCCCCTCTACAGCCAGATAATTAGATAATTTATCAGGCCATCATTTAAAATGGGTCAGTAATCAACAGAATATTTAAGACTGAATAATGCAATTGGCCAAAACTCTTAATAAGCAATCTATAGACAAAATAAAGATGCCAGAGAGGTGGCATTTGTATACCACTTTGTGAGTGTGTGTGTGTTAGATGAACAGAAAAGAGCAAAACAGTGTGTATTGGCGCAGTGACCTTGAGTGTCTGCTGCTCTACGGCTAAAGTGTGAGTTCAGCCTATCTCTCTCTCTCTCTCTCTCTCTCTCTCTCTCTCTCTCTCTCTCTCTCTCTCTCTCTCTCTCTCTCTCTCTCTCTCTCTCTCTCACACAAACACACACACACACACACACATAGAGAGAGAGAATGCCAAGCGGTCATTCAAGCGGTGACGATGTTTGGCATGCTCCTCCATTGCAGAAGTTCAGAGAATGTACCAGCGATTAATTCTTAAAGGAGCTTTTCCAGATTAAATCTACTGCATAAATCTTCATTTATCTGTCAGAACCACTAAAGACATTTTATCATGAAGGAATATTCCTGGTACAATACAAGTTAAGCTCAATCGACAGCATTTGTGGCATAATATTAATTACCACAAAAAATAAATTTAAACTTGCCCTTTATTTTCTTTAAAAAAAAGCATCTGGGTTACTGTGTGGCACTTACAATGGAAGTCAATGGGGGCCAGTCTGTAAATGTTAAAATACTCACTGTTTCAAAAGTATAGCCACAAGACATAAATGTGCGTTAATATGACTGGCCCCATTCACTTCCATTGTAAATGTATCACTGAAACCTCCATTTGTGTTTTTTTTTTTTTTTTTTTTAAAGGAGGGATGAATCAAGGTTATTTATATTATGCTAAATGCTGTTGAATGAGCTTTACTTGTACTGATCCCAGAATATTCCTTGAAAATCCAAATATGCCAACAGTCTGCCCACAGTCTATTTACTGACCATCTGATGCAAAAAATAACTAACTAAATAAATAGTAAATCCCACTTCTTGTCTGAGACGGGCTTTACAACTTCTGAGAGTAAAAGCACACAGTTTTTTTTTATTTTATTTTTTTTATTTTATTTGTTTCGCCATCTAGTTAATAAAATGAGCGCTTCTGAGGAAGAACTAATAACTGGATTTAGTTTTAAAATTTTATGGCATCAGAGTTTTGTTTGAGGCACTTAATAGCAAGTAAAATGGATATCCACAAGCAAAACTGCATAATTCTGCTTTGTTTTCTGAGTTATGTCTGTGGAATAATACTTCTATATTTCTTTTGGATGGACTCAACTACATTTCCGAGCAGGTATGCTAAACTGGTGGTGGGGGGGCGTAGGGGGTCATCCATTAAAAGCATTGAGAGGGGGCCGCCAGTGGGGTTGATATTGGAGGGGTCGAGGAGGCCAATTGCACCACCTTTAGTGAGCCGCTGGCACCCCCCTTTACATGGCACCCCTATGCATTGCATACCTTGCTGGATGGACTAAATTCTGATCATAAAGTCTTCACACATTTTCCTCTATTTGTGTTGCATTTTATGTACAACCGTTCATAGAGACTTCTGTGCAATTATTATTTGTCAGAGGCTATTTGCACTAAGTGTGAAAATCAACAAAAAGCATCTTTTTTGCATTAAGTCCAAATAGCATTAGATGCTATTTGCACTCTAGTGAAAATAGTGGCTGATACTCTTACACCCCTGTTTAAATACTAACATACAGTTTAGTGGCATCACTGCAGTGTTTTTATTGTGTTATTTAGAGTTTCTCAGACACCCTAAACCAACCCCTACACCTAACCCTACCTCACAAAAATGAACCATGGTTTTACTACAGTAAACACAGGACCAACTTACTATGGTAACACCATGGTTAATTGCATCAAAACTATAGTTTCCACCAAAACACATGGTTACTACAATATTACAGTAAAACCATGGTTAATTTTATCCAGATCAAACTCTTCTCTCAACTCCCCGACCTTCAGTGTGTTTTTATTTAATAAAAACCCCACCCCTGAATGGCATGTAAAAACAAAATGAACTGTAGTTGGTTGCTCTACATGTCCATCAGATGGTCTAATTGACTGTAAATCAAAACCCTTGCTTCGCAAGACCAGTAAAATTTTAACCCGTTCATTTCTCCCTGAAACATCCACCTTCAGCAAACGTGAAACATCACTTTGTATTTAAATACTTTTAAGAGGTCCGTCAAAAGCTTCAAATAATTTATGGAATGTTCCAGGTTCCATATAACCTAAAAAACATCATAATAATTGTATTTACAGTATGTACAGTAATGAACTTACAATGTAGGACTATTCCTGGAAGCAGGGGCAGATCTAGAAATGTTTTTATGGGGTGGCAAGGGGGTGGCATGCAGTCTATGAGGGGTGGCAACACCAAAGAAAGTGCCCATTCGTAGTTCTTATGGATGAAGATACCAAACTTCATTGCAACAGGTACTAGTTCATTAATTGGAGTCACTATCAATTTATAAATTCCATTAATTTGCGATACAACTGCATTTCCACAGTAACCACATAGTAATGATTTTGCTACTGATTTATCAACATTATTATTCTTTTTTGCATAATAAAAAAATAAGTAACAAAATGTATATCTCCAGAGCTTTGTCTATTAAACACATCAACAAATTCTCAATGTTCCTAAGCTTTACTTATAGAAATGGCAATCTGGACTAAACGTCACCACCTTATGTAGGCCAAATTTTTGTATTTTGTTAAGTGTACTCATGGATGGAAAATGCATGCATATCCCATGTTATTCTGCTAATAAAGTTCTGTAGTTCTGGCCTATCACCTTTGTTACAGCTGGAATAAGCCATTTGAAAGCAAAGATTAACACAAAGTTAGGTCTAAATAAAAATAAACTCTACAGAAAATTGTACTGTGTGGGGCAGTACTGCAAATCTCATGAATATTAATTATGCTATGCACAGTAAAATATTCCATCAACAGTCATTCTTAACGCAAATATTTCACATAATATGGAAATTTCATTTCTACATCTGCAACTAGTCTTGGGACTGTGTTAGTAGATGAATACATAGATTAGCACTTTGATTAAGAACATGACTGATTGATCTAGTGATAACTTTTTGCCTTTAGTTTTTTGCATCTGTACATCAGTGGATGGGTGTTACACTTTAAAAATTAAATAGCAGATGCGTGGAGACGAGAGTAGCGGAAACACAAACACATTTATTGACAGTTCTGTATATGAAAAACAGCGAACTCTGAAATTCAGACAGCAACAACCACAAACTCTCTGCACCAGCAGTGGGAACCCGGACAAATTTCAATATGCGCCTGAGCACCCGTGAACGAGATGACACAGCTCACAAACACCCATCTCCCATCACAACCCAGTCATGAAACACTCTGTTTATATAGGGAGGAAACACACTGCGCACCGGTACGCCCCATCAACAATCGGCTCACCTGGTTACTCCACACCTGAGAGCGATAAAGAGAGAGGGAGAAAAGAGAAAAAGACAAGACACACACACACACACACACACACACACAAACTTGTTTTTATATCACTGTGGGGAATCTCCATAGACTTCCATGCATTTTATGGATTTTATACAGATCTAAAGATAATTTCTACCCCCTAACCCTACCCCTAAACCTAACCCTCACAGAAACCTTTTTACATTTTCAAAAAACATTGTTTTGTATGTTTAAAAAGCCATTTCCCTCATGGGGACCACTGGCTGGGCAACACAATGTAGGTGATCTCAGGTTTTACTATCCTTGTGGGGACATTTGGTCCCCACAATGTAATATAAACATGGACACACACACACACACACACACACACACACACTATATAAACACACACACAATACACCGAGAAGGCTATCACAATTGGGGACACGGAAAAGAGTGCGAGTCACGGAAAAACTGCTGACACTAAACGACACTGATGACAGCCGCAACCAACATTTATCATAACGTTCAAAATAACTCATTCCAGCTCCGGATCGCCAGTCAAAACACACACAGATGAAATAGAAACTCCTACTCAAGAACTGGAGATGTTTTATCTGGATTATACACATACATGAAGAAAGCTGTTTCAAAAAGTGGTGAGGACACGTCTTTCCCGTCTCACCCCATAACTGTTGGTGATGTATCTAATAAACATTCAGTGAATACTTGGAAACAACTAAGAAATTCCTCTTACCTCTTTTTTTCCACATATTTATTCAAGTGGTCATTGTTGTCGAGGAAATAAGCTCATCAACCCGCGAGAGCCCAAATACTGTACACGCGCTGCAATAGTAGGTAGGCGACTGGTCGATGTTGTGATTGGCCACTACAGCTGCTGTAAACAATTACGCTATGGGTCTGTAGTCATGTGTGCGTTCGGTGAGAGTTTAGACAGTTTGACATGAATAAACCTCTAAACAATGTCAACATCAACTATACTATCCTTACATTTATATTTAATACATTTGGATATTTAGGT
This sequence comes from Myxocyprinus asiaticus, assembly GCF_019703515.2. Lineage (NCBI taxonomy): Eukaryota > Metazoa > Chordata > Actinopteri > Cypriniformes > Catostomidae > Myxocyprinus > Myxocyprinus asiaticus. Next base: position 3,122,598 of record NC_059382.1, read on the forward strand.
TGGGGTGGCAATGCTTTTTCTTTGGGTGGCACTTGCCACCCTATGCCACCCTGGTACATCTGCCACTGCCTGGAAGAATCTGATGATTGAATTTTGCAAACCCAAGCAGTCACAGTTTGCAAACAGTCCAAACCCTGAGCCCCAGTCCAATCCCTCCATCTCTTTATTTCTCTTTTCATTCCTCAGATTTTTCATCCAACACCTCTCAAATTGTAAATGGTGTGTGTGTTTGTGTATGGGTGTTCATTTATCTATTCTTGGCTCCTGAAGTTGTGAAATAGGTCATCATCCCTCAATAACTGTCTGGTAAATTCATTCCTGTTGTTAATGAATGAATAGAGTGTATTTTCAGAAAATTGAAAACATCCATTTATAATAATATATCAAATTAGTATTAATTAAACACCACTCCAAACTTCACCTATCAACTCCCCTTGACTCAAAACTTTCACTATTGGCAGTTTTACTCAATCCTCCCATGTTCATGTTACTAAAAAAAATCATGTAACCAAGGGAAATTAAATACACTGAGTTGATTCAACTAAAAAAGTGTCTTGTCAGCTTTACTCAATCCATTTGCATTTTTAATATTTAAATTGATATTTTTTGTTTGGTTAACTGAAGCTGGGCAGAGGATTTCTTGTTCCCAGCTTGCTGTGCATGGGACTCAATATGGAGAGTAAATGTTAAAATTAAGTGTTATTTTATGTGTCTTTGTGCAAGATGAATATGAAAGGGGAGATGTGTTAGTGTTTTATGTTTTGTTATGGTGATATTTAGCAGAATTTCTGTTATGTTGTAGTTTTAAGGGATTACCATCACGGTGAAGAGTGGAGCTTGAGCTTAGGTTTAGGACCGATACATTTCTTTAACATTTTACTTATTGAGATTTTCAGTTTGCAGGACATTTATACATGATCTGTTATCAGTAATGATGTGTAGAGGTCCATTGTTCCAAGCTAGGTAAACTGTTCACACAATGTATTAATGTTTCCCAGGTTTGATATAGGGATGGGCGATACCACTTATTTTCTTTTCAATGCGATCCCAATAATTTCAAGTCCAATATCGTCGAAACCGATACCAATAATGATACCTCTATTAAACAGATGTTTTGCTATTTCTTGGGATAAAATGGGTAATTTAAAATATTTAAAATATTGTCATAATTCTAGTCATTATTACTAGTAACAACAGTTACAGAACATTATCAATGTTCTAACAGCTTATTTAAATAATTTAAATAAACTTTTAACAAACGTCACACAAACTCATTATAATAAATGAAGCTGTTTCTCTGATTTTCTATCATTACCTCTACAAAGCACTGATCCCTCTTGTTTGAACGAGCCTTGTGACGGTGCAAGCGCTTGTCTGCTTTTGTCTCTCAGCAGGTACATGAATATGAGCGGAAGAAGAAATAGTTCCCATCCGTCACAAGTATTTGCTAATATGGCCTAATCCTTTTTATTTCACTTTGAAGCTTTTGATTGTTGTTCATGTTTATGGTCAGATAATAATAACCCTAGTTAAAAAAATCGATATTTTTTTATACAACATCAGTATCAGTATAAGTGCAGCATAGTTCTAGCGGGAAGACTAGCAGCTGTACATCATCGCACCATTAGCTAGGTAACTCCTAGCCAATCACATGTAAGCCATTACTTTATAAGTCTGCTCACAATCTATCACATTGCTGTTTCAATGTGCTAACATGGCAACCTCCACCACCCCACCACCACCAGTTGAGTCCCGTCCTGCACGGGGGGTAGGCTCCTCGCCCCTGCCTTCTATCTCCGGCAGGATATGACGGTTCCGAGTACAACTTCTTCGGACCGCCAGATGGGGCTTACGCCAAAGAGAGACATTACATTTCTGTTTTATATTCATCAAATAAATGTAATCTTAAATTTCACTCAAGTCTGCGAGTCTTCCTGATAGATGTATCGATACTTAAATATCCATCTGCCAATCCCTAGTTTGATAAAATGTCTTAACCTCTTATACTCTGCAGGATTTTTGGGCTGCCGCCTGCAGTTTTTCACACTCAAATTTAAAAGCTCCCTGTTCACACATACAGTGGACTAATTTCATAAAAATGGTCTCATTTTACAGATAACCCCCTATATTGTAAGAAATGATTGCGATAATTGATAAATAACATTGTATATGTTTACAATTATATGATAAACAATTTTTTTTGTTGAAAAACAAAATCTTATTTTTATGTCTAATGTTTAAAAGCGTGCCATTTCAATTCTGTGTCCTCTATTTTCAAGCAAAAAGTCTTATTTTATCCCACTGGATGGCAGCAAGTACTACAAAAAAATAATTTTTCCTCTATCACTTTCCATCACATTATACTGATCTGAAATGTAGGTGGTGCTCAAACGCATTTTAGCCCTCACCCATTGAAAACAAGTCTTTTTTTGAAGTGCTGAGAGATTCCACAATGTTCTGTTGAATATCTTGACTTCTGAGTTGTTTAGAAGCCCAATCTAGGTGTCATTGGAAAGCAGAGAATCCCAGCATTTCATCTTCTAGATGGGAACCTATTTTGCTGATGATTTGTGTCTCATACTTTTTCTACCGGACTTCATATTTTGTTCTAAAAATGTTGACACAACATTGGATTATTCACCCAAGCAAGCTAACAAACAAGTAAACAAGTCATTTCTTTTACTCATTTTAAAGCTAACAACCCAAGGTAAGATTTAATTGAAAGTTTGAGGCTATTTGGGGCTTACAGATCAGTGGTCAGCACAGAAAAGAGACGTTTGCATTTTATACCTTAGTGAAATATAATTTCAGTTTGTGATTATGTTCAGGACTTTTAAATTCATTTTACAATTTCTACAATGTAACCTCTAGGTGGGGCCAATTTACGACACAGATGTTTTCAGGCCTTATTTTGTTCTTTTATGTAACTAAATGCAAAAGTGATGGGGTTTGCAGACTTTAAAAGGTTAATAGAGCCATTGAGAGCACATCTAACTTTTTCCAGCTTAACATTCAGCATTACATCTTTGATCCAGTGGTTGTGTGATTGAGGAGATGAATCCTTCCATTTAAACAGAATTAAGCATCTTGCTGATAGAGAGGAAAATGCAATGACCTTGTATAAATGAGCAGGGAGACTAGCAGAGACCTTTTGGACTGGAAGTATACCACAAATAGAAATAAGAGAAGGTGCAATATTACAATCATAAGTCTTAGAAATAGTTTCAAAAATGGATAACCAGAAAGGTACTATTGCTGGGCAAGACCAAAACCATATGATAGATGGTGGCTGGGGTCTGTTTGCACGTCACATACTGGATTTAGATTTGGAAATATTCGTGCAAGTTTGGTTTTAGAAAAGTGTGGCCGGTGTAAAATTTGAAACTGTATTAAGGCATGTCTTGAGCATATGGAGGAGGAGTGTTCATTTGAAAGAGCCTTGCTCCATTCCTCATCTGACAGGGGAACCCCTAAATCATGTTCCTACTGCTCTCTAATATGGAATATAGAAGCATTACAATTACCCATAATCTATGCATAAATCACTGAGACTCTGCCCTTTTTTATCATATTAACCCTTAAAGGAATATTCCGGGTTCAATTCAAGTTAAGCTCAATCAGCAACATTTGTGGTATAATGGAGATCATCATAAAAAAAGAATTTCGACTCATCCCTCCTTTTCTTTAAAAAAAGCAAAAATGGAGATTACAGTGAGGCACTTACAATGGAAGTCAATGGGGCCAATTTTTGGAGGGTTTAAAGGCAGAAACGTGAAGCTTATAATTTTATAAAAGCACTTACATTAATTCTTCTGTTAAAACTCATGAATTGTTTAAATTGTAAAGTTGCTTAAATTGTCATTTTTACAGTCGTTTTAGGGTTTGTTGACATTACATCATCATGGTAATGAAGTTGTAAAAATTGGCTAAAACTTTACAGAGAAAAGGTTTTTAAGTGATTTTATCACACTGAAATCATGTTTACATGCATATTGTCTTGTCTATACTTGTGAAACAGTGAGTATTTAAATGTTCAAAAATTGGCCCAATTCACTTCCATTGTAAGTGCCTCACTGGAACCCAGATTTTTCCTTTTTCTTTTTTTCTTTTTAAGGAAAAGGAGGACATTTTTGTGGTAATCAGCATTTTTCCACAAATGTTTTCAATTACGCTTAACTTGTATTGAACCCGGAATATTCCTTTAAAATAGAAACTAAAAAAGTAGCAAATTTTTTACAGAAACAAATCCTTTATTTGTAAATAAGGAGAAAAATGTAATACTTGTTAACCCAATTTTTTTAGATAATTGTTCAAAGCTAGCAAAAGTGTTATCAATAAATAAATCTCCAATACTGCAAATTCCACTGTTATGCTAAATTTGGAAGCCTTTGTCCAATAAAGAGGGTTGAAAAAGATGATTGTCTATTGGTGAGTGAATAGAAATATTCTGAATCACCAGGCATTTTCTTTTTTTTTTTTTTTTTTTTTTTTTGGATTTTCTCCCCAATTTGGAATGCCCAATTCCCAATGCGCTCTAAGTCCTCGTGGTGACGTAGTGACTCGCTTCAATCCTGGTGGCGGAGGACGAATCTCAGTTGCCTCCGTGTCTGAGACCGTCAATCCGCGCATCTTATCACGTGGCTTGTTGAGCGCGTTAGCACGGAGACCTAGCGCATGTGGAGGCTTCACGCTATTCTCCGTGGCATCCACACACAAGTCACCACGCCCCACTGAGAGCGAGAACCACATTATAGCGACCACGAGGAGGTTACCCCACGTGACTCTACCCTCACCACTCATCCATACGAGTTGTGGTGGCGTAGTGGGCTAAAGTACATATATGGTTCAATCCCCACAGCCACCACCATTGTGTCCTTGAGCAAGGCACTTAAATCCAGGTTGCTCCGGGGGAATTGTCCTTGTAATAATTGCACTGTAAGTTGCTTTGGATAAAAGCATCTGCCAAATGCATACATGTAAATGTACCCTCCCCAGCAACCGGGCCAATTGGTTGCTTAGGAAGCCTGACTGGAGTCACCACCAGGCATTTTCTAAACTATTTCACAATGTGTAATGATTGAGTTACAATTACATTTCCAGTAGTGCCAGTATTGGCAAAGATGAGCAGAACAAAACGGGGAGCGTGAATGTGGATTACTCGTTGTTTTTTCAATCTGGAGCTATGCTGGAATTGCACTTTGCCAATCTGCAAACTCAGGGAGATAACATTAAAATTTGCAGGCCAGTAATAGGAGCGTAAATTTGGAAGGGACAGCCCACCCAAAATTATAAGGACCAATACATTTTCAGTATTCTACATATTGCTTCATCCATTGAGCAATTGCTATGCTAACCATAGCATAGTGACAGGGTTACACTCAGTAGTGTTTCCCACCAGTATGTACATTTCCTGTCAATAGCTAGGATATCACAAAAAAATAAATAAAAATAAAATAACTCATATGAGTTATTTTGACATGGTACATTTTGTTGGGTTTCCTCTACTTGAAGTATTTAAATTCAAATTACGTGGTATTTGTAATTTAAGAAAACTCAATTAAACAGTGTGGAACCATTGTCTGTGACTGAATTAAGTTCAGCCAAAGGAACCTGATCTCAAGAAAATCACATACATAATTTACGAGTTGGCTATTTCTTATGGTCTCACACGATGTTGTTCGCATAAACTTGTACGACTTCATCACGTGCAAATTCCCGGATGTCTAATGCGGAAGTAAGCACGACTTCCGCGCATGAGGCGTTAAGGACATACTTATTAATATTATTCCCTTACCCAAACCCCTTATCTAAACCTAACCAATCAGTAGAGTGTGTAAACATGATAGGAAGCTGTTGTGTGTGACAGAAGCAAGTAATTGTTGCACATTAGATGGAAACGATGTCCAGCGACGTCATTGGCTGTAGTGAAAGTCATAGGAATTCAAACGAGTGCAGTCGTACGATATCATACGAATTAGCCAAATTAAGAAAAGTCTTACGATTTGCCGTGAGGGTGTGCTGGCCAAAGAGTTATTTTAACTGTAGTAAAATCACTGTGACACATGGCTTTTATGGCTTATTTCTTTTATAAAGTGGCAGCAACAACATGACGAAACGCACCAATGTTCAATAAGCGATATAGATGGTTAGTCTAACTGTAGGCCGCTGGTGCATTATTGTATAATTAAACTGATCGGCATATTCGTATTTCTGATATTATAAATCCGAAAGTTCCGACCAAATTCTGATTGGATGAATCACATTTATGAACCACACTCTTGGCACAAGATTACGCAATGGATGGCCCCCTGGTTTGTAGCTCTTCAGTTCTTTTGTTGTTTTTGTTTGTTTGTCCTGTGTTTAGTAATATTTTTCCAGTCAGTTTTACCAGGGATGAACTGCTGAACATTCGGCAGCATATACCAGACAACCTTTTCCCGGTTTTTGAATATTCAGACGTTTTGCTGGACATTTTAGTTGGAGGTGCGGCTGTGTTGTTTAAACGCGCTAGGAGACGCAGGCGATAGAGACGAGCATGTGCGCTGGTCAGGCTCCGTCGGCGCGGCATTCGAACAGCGCTGCCGAGTATTCATCTTGCGAATCTCCGCTCTCTTCCTAACAAAATGGACGAACTACATCATCTCACCCATACAAACAAGGACTTTTCAACCTCTGCTGCCTTGTGCTTCACAGAAACCTGTCTGAGTGAAGCCATTCCGGACAGCGCGTTACATCTGCTGGGCTTTCAGCTGTTCAGAGCGGATCGCATCGTGGAGTTAACGGGGAAAACGAGAAGCAGTGGAACATGCTCTATTTTGGAAGCACTCTTTATTAACTGTAAGCTGTTCTACTTGCCGCAGGAGTTTTCCTCGTTTATTCTGGTGAATGTGTATATCACGCCAGACGTGTGTTTGAACACAGCGCTGCAACAGCTGACTGATCAAATCACAGACATGGAACAACAATACCCGGACTCAGTTATTATTATTCTTGGGGATTTTATCAAAGAAAACCTGTGAACTGCCCAAATACAAACAGCACATTACATGCCCCACCAGAGACAGGAACATACTGGATCATTGCTACACAACAATAAAGGATGCATATCGCTCTGTCCCTAGAGCAGCTTTGGGACTCTCTGATCACTGTCTGGTTCATCTTCTTCCAACCTACAGGCAGAAATTAAAATCAACCAAGCCTGTAGTAAGGACTGTAAAGAGATGGACCAATGAAGCAGAGCGGGAACTACAAGCCTGCTTCGATTGCATGGATTGGAGTGTTTTTGAGGCAGCAGACACCAATCTGGACAAGCTCACGATACTGTTACATCATATATCAGTTTCTGTGAGGATATGTGCATTCCTACTAGGACTTATTTAAAGTTCAACAACGACAAACTGTGGTTTACAGCAGAGCTCAGGCAGCTTCATCAGGCCAAAGAGGATGCTTACAGGGGTGGGGATAAAGTCTTGTACACTCAGGCCAGGAACACACTGAATAAGGAAATCAGAGTGGCTAAAAGAAGATACTCTGAGAAGCTGAAAAACAAGTTTTCAGCTAACGACTCTGCATCAGTGTGGAGTGGCATGAAACAACTCACAAATTACAGGACTCCTACCCTCAACCCTGTGGTGGACCAACAACTGGCTGACGACCTGAATGTATTCTACTGCAGATTTGAAAGGCCCAATCTCACACCCCACACCCACTCTGACCTTCACTTCACACAAACACCAACACCTCCTGCAACCCCCCTCCTCCCCCTCCTGCTACTCAACCTGCACTTAAGATCTGTGAAGATGATGTGAGCCGCGTCTTTCAGAAAAAAAAGACGAGGAAATCTTCATACCAAGATGGCGTCTCACCAGCGTGTCTTCGATCCTGTGCTAACCAGCTGGCCCCCATCTTCACACAGATCTTCAATAGATCACTGGAGCAGTGTGAAGTCTCATGCTGCTTCAAATGCTCAATCATTATTCCTGTCCCAAAGAAACCAAAAATCACAGGACTTAACCACTACAGACCTGTCGCCCTGACGTCTGTGGTCATGAAATCATTTGAGAGACTGCTGTTGGCCCACCTGAAGAACATCACTGGACCCTTTCTAGATCCCCTTCAAATTGCTTATCGAGCAAACAGGTCTGTGGATGATGCAGTCAACATGGGATTGCATCATATCCTGCAACATCTGGACAGACCAGGGACATATGCAAGGATCCTTTTTGTGGACTTCAGTTCGGCTTTCAACACCATCATCCCAGCTATACTCCAGAATAAATTACACCAACTCTCTGTTCCCATGTCTATCTGTCAGTGGATTACCAGCTTTCTGACAGACAGGCAGCAGCTTGTGAGACAGGGGAAACTCACTTCTAGCACCTGTACAATCAGCACTGGTGCCCTCCAGGGATGTGTGCTCTCCCCACTACTCTTCTCCCTCTACACCAATGACTGCATTGCCAAAGACCCCTCTGTCAAGTTCCTGAAGTTTGCAGACGACACCACTGTCATCGGCCTCATCCGAGATGATGATGAGTCTGCATACAGAAGGGAGGTTGAACAGCTGGCTGTCTGGTGCAGTCAAAACAACCTTGAGCTGAAATCACTCTGGACCCCACTCACCCTGCCCATTACCTTTTTGAACTTTTGCTTTCTGCCCAACGCTTCAGAGTTCTGAGCACCAGAACCGTCAGCCACAGGAACAGTTTTTTCCCCCAGGCTATCCATCTCATGAACAGTTAAATTGCCCCATTGAGCAATAACTATGTGCAATACACAGTTTAATCTTTTTTATATTTATCCAACACATCCAGCCTCTTCTGCCATTTCATTCCACTGAAAAAAAAACAAAAAACATTTGCACTGTACATAACAGATAACAGATTTTTATTAAATTTGCACTACTTATGTGTATGTGTATATGTATGTATGTGTGTGTCTCTGTGTGTATGTACGTATGTGTATAATTATTTATTTTGTATTTTTTAATATTATCTATGTCTTGCTGCTGTTTTTGTATTGTTTTTGTATTGTTGTACACTGGAAGCTCCTGTCACCAAGACAAATTCCTTGTATGTGTAAGCATACTTCCCAATAAAGCTGACTCTGATTCTGATTTAAAGCCATCTTAAATCCTGATAAATTCATTATATATTCATGCTGCAGGTTGTTACGATGCTTGGCAACAGGCTAATGGACTGTATTACCTGCACGGAAGAATTGTTTATTCTATTATTATTATTATTATTATTATTGATAAATGCTGATATTTATTAACATTTTCTCTTCAATCATATTGCTGTTACTGCTGAAATCAATAACCCGCATAAGGCTGTGAATTACAGTGATTTTACCATGGTTAAGAGGGCTCTCCACCTTGCATTATGCCAAAAAACACCCCTTAACTGTTGTAAAATCACTGTAACGCACAACTTCAGATGGCTAATTGCTTTTCTGTACAATGACTGGGTCATCCAATCAGATTTTAGAGTTGAAACTATTCGTGTTATACATAATGTTTTTACTCCAGTAATGTGACAAAAATCCTAGAAATTGGGACCATTTTAAACGGCATAAGATAAAGAGAAATATGACATGAGAGAAAGATTACAGAGGGGAAATTCTATGACAGCCGTCATTGCTTTCATCAGTGTGTGTGTGTGTGGCTTTTCAAATTCATCTTTCCATTACGCACAAGAATCAATTGATGAATGATCTTTATCACACAAACTTCAGAGAGAATACAGAATTAAAGAACAATACTCTCTCTCTCTTGTCCTTATCTACTTTGGTTAATTAAAGCAGTCTGTGTGACGAGTTTGTGCATTTCACTCTAACTGAATTAAGGCAACAGATAACAGTCCCTTTGAATGCAGACGGAGACTGTGCGCTCAGACGCGCTAC